>NW_025533684.1:0-172500 GCF_020615455.1 Coregonus clupeaformis | reverse complement strand
CCACTCTCTAGTCTACTCAGTCATTCAGCTTGGATTGTGGTTTCCCACTGTACTTTACACTGAAATCTATCTCTTAAGAGTCGGCCTCCGAGTTTAGTGATTCTGTACTGGAAAAAGGTGTCAATGTCCCAGGCAGGAACCACACGACACTCTGGGTTAGATCAGTGGCTCAACTAACATCTAGCTGGATCATCAAATTACAATATGTCTCTTCCCGCTAGAGCTTTGTCTTCAGGTCGACATGCCTGGCAAATGGAAAAGAGAGCTCTACTGTTACAAGCTATCTCCTGACTGACATTTAAAGAATAATGGGATTTTGTGAGGCTCTATTATAAGCTCAGAGTGATGGGAAGGATGGAAGGAGCAATATGAATGCAAATGTAGTACATATAGATTTACCATTCTGAACACAAGAGAGTCAGCAGAGAGAGTCGCCCTCCATACTTAACCCTCTATCCTTAACCCTCCATACTTAACCCTCCATACTTAACCCTCTATCCTTAACCCTCCATACTTAACCCTCCATACTTAACCCTCTATCCTTAACCCTCTATCCTTAACCCTCCATACTTAACCCTCCATACTTAACCCTCCATACTTAACCCTCCATACTTAACCCTCCATACTTAACCCTCTATCCTTAACCCTCCATACTTAACCCTCCATACTTAACCCTCCATACTTAACCCTCCATCCTTAACCCTCCATCCTTAACCCTCCATCCTTAACCCTCCATACGTAACCCTCCATACTTAACCCTCCATCCTTAACCCTCTATCCTTAACCCTCCATACTTAACACTCCATCCTTAACCCTCCATCCTTAACACTCCATCCTTAACCCTCCTTACGTAACCCTCCATACTTAACCCTCCATACGTAACCCTCCATACTTAACCCTCCATACTTAACCCTCCATACGTAACCCTCCATACTTAACCCTCCATACTTAACACGCCATACGTAACCCTCCATACTTAACTCTCAATACTTAACCCTCCATTGCAGCGAATATAATGACAGCACAGGCTATTGGGATTCTATTAGCGATATGGAAACTGTGTTAATAAAAGAACAAGTTCATGGACATGAAGGTTGGGGCATTTGTGGTGGCTGATCAAAGCTCATCCTTGGCGTCCTCTTTACTCGGCTTTGTATTCAGCTCCAGTTGTTTAACTCTTCAAATCAAATCAAATCAAATCAGATTTGTCACATGCGCCGAATACAACAGGTGTAGACCTTACAGTGAAATGCTTACTTACAAGCCCTTAACCAACAATGCAGTTTTAAGAAAATAGAGTTTAGAAAATATTTACTAAATATAATAAAGTAAAAAAAAGTACAAAAATAAACACGCACAATAAAATAACAATAATGAGGCTATATACAGGGGGTACCTGTACCGAGTCAATGTGCAGGGGTACAGGTTAGTCAAGGTCATTTGTACATGTAGGTAGGGGTAAAGTGACTATGCATAGATAATAAACAGCGAGTAGCAGCAATTTAAAAACAAAGGGGGTGTCAATATAAATAGTCTGGGTGGCCATTTGATTGTTCAGCAGTCTTATGGCTTGGCGGTATAAGCTGTTAAGGAGCCTTTTGGACCTAGACTTGGCGCTCCGGTACCGCTTGCCGTGTGGTAGCAGAAAGAACAGTCTATGACTTGGGTGACTGGAGTCTTTGACAATTTTTTGGGCCTTCCTCTGATACCACCTAGTATATACAGTTGAAGTCGGAAGTTTACCTACACTTAGGTTGGAGTCATTAAAACTTGTTTTTCAACCACTCCACAAATGTCTTGTTAACAAACTATAGTTTTGGCAAGTCAGTTAGGACATCTACTTTGTGCATGACACAAGTCATTTTTCCAACAATTGTTTACAGACAGATTATTTCACTTATAATTCACTGTATCACAATTCCAGTGGGTCAGAAGTTTACATACACTAAGTTGACTGTGCCTTTAAACAGCATGGAAAATTCCAGAAAATGATGTCATGGCTTTAGAAGCTTCTGATAGGCTAATTGACATCATTTGAGTCAATAGGAGGTGTACCTGTGGATGTATTTCAAGGCCTACCTTCAAAATCAGTGCCTCTTTGCTTGACATCATGGGAAAATCAAAAGAAATCAGCCAAGACCTCAGAAAAAGAATTGTAGACCTCCACAAGTCTGGTTCATCCTTGGGAGCAATTTCCAAATGCCTGAATTTACCACGTTCATCTGTACAAACAATAGTACGCAAGTATAAAGGCCACTCAGCAAGGAAGAAGCCACTGCTCCAAAACCGCCATAAAAAAGCCAGACTACGGTTTGCAACTGCACGTGGGGACAAAGATCGTACTTTTTGGAGAAATGTTCTCTGGTCTGATGAAACAAAAATAGAACTGTTTGGCCATAATGACCATCGTTATGTTTGGAGGAAAAATTGGGATCTTGCAAGCCGAAGAACACCATCCCAACCGTGACACACGGGGGTGGCAGCATCATGCTGTGGGGGTGCTTTGCTGCAGGAGGGACTGGTGCACTTCACAAAATAGATGGCATCATGAGGAAGGAAAATTATGTGGATATATTGAAGCAACATCTCTAGACATCAGTCAGGAAGTTAAAGCATGGTCGCAAATGAGTCTTCCAGATGGACTCTGACCCCAAGCATACTTCCAAAGTTGTGGCAAAATGGCTTAAGGACAACAAAGTCAAGGTATTGGAGTGGCCATCACAAAGCCCTGACCTCAATCCTATAGAACATTTGTGGGCAGAACTGAAAAAGCGTGTGCGAGCAAGGAGGCCTACAAACCTGACTCAGTTACACCAGCTCTGTCAGGAGGAATGGGCCAAAAATTCCCCCAACGTATTGTGGGAAGCTTGTGGAAGGCTACCCGAAACGTTTGACCCAAGTTAAACAATTTAAAGGCAATGCTACCAAATACTAATTGAGTGTATGTAAACTTCTGACCCACTGGGAATGTGATGAAAGAAATAAAAGCTGAAATAAATCATTCTCTCTACTATTATTCTGACATTCCACATTCTTAAAATAAAGTGGTGATCCTAACTGACCTAAGACAGGGAATTTTTACTAGGATTAAATGTCAGGAATTGTGAAAAACTGAGTTTAAATGTATTTGGCTAAGGTGTATGTAAACTTCCGACTTCAACTGTAGATCCTGGATGGCAGAAAGCTTAGCCCCAGTGATGTACTGGGCTGTACGCACTACCCTCTGTAGCGCCCTTGCTTAGTGTCTTACATCTACCCCAAAGACTCCTTGATTGAACTAACTCGCTGCTTTATGAATCAAAATATTCAACTATTGATCATCCTGGCTGAGAGCTGACGCAGGCTAAAGTGGGGCAGCCACTCGGTTCATTACACCGCCACGGTTGTCCTCACGCATTTGTTCTGACGCAGAACTTAAAGAAAGAGAAAGAGCACTTGTAAATCATTGTAAATGGTCTCTAATGCTCCCTTGGGTGCCCCGAGCTCTCTGCTTAAGCTTTAACATTCTTTTGCTGCCTTCCAAGAAAGAGCCGGTATATGGAAATTATAAATTGAAATAGTTTTTCCTCCTTGTAAGTATCTATTATGTTTTGTCGATACTTTAATTAAATTGGACAGCTTAATGTGATTTATCCTGATCCATACCCTTTATGGTTATAAAAGCCTTTTTGGCTCTGGTCCTGAAAAACGTCAAACTAATTGTAGATGAGTTAGTAGAAGAAAAAGAAAAAAAAAGAAATAGTTAGAGAGGTTGGGCACACTGGGTGAATTGTTATTGGTTAATTCACCTGTATTTATCTTCTGCCATTTGCTTTAATTCTCTTTCTTGTTCTTCGGGACGGAGGGTTAGCGATAGAGCTTTTAGGAACATTTATAGTTGTAATAAAATGTCAGTTGTAAGGGACCGCATGAGGACGCCAGACCTGTTTGTCTCTCCGTTTCTCCGTCTGTCTGTCTGATACACAACAGTGATTGGGGGTAAATGCGACTGTCTCGGCTTGGGGAAGGGTAGACACGACATTGTTGACACCATGGCTCTTCTTGGCCACCCATTAGAAAAGGAGTGAACCCGTTACCTCACTAAAAGGGGAACATGTGAAGAGAAGATGGCTTTGCTAATCAGACAATGGGATTGAAGGGCTCTTTAGGAGAGTGGGTGGGAGGGTCAGGGAGGGGAGGGGTTTCCCTCTTTATATTAATCTGGGGAGCCCTCCGCAACCATAAATAATACTGAACGGATTAGTAGATTGGGTCTGGGAGGGTTGCTGTGTGTGTGTGTATGGTAGGTTGAGGGGGGGTTTAGAGAGACAGGAAGGGCAGTAGAAGTTCTAATCCATCTCACTGCAGGTCAGGGTTGCCATGGAGACCAAGTGCCATGCTGCTGGAGGTCCAATTAACTTAGAGGAGAGAGAGTGGTGCATGTGGTGCTGCTGGAGGTCCAATTAGCTCAGAGGAGAGAGAGTGGTGCAGGTGTTGCTGCTGGAGGTCACAACACTCCCAGAGGGTACTACAGTACTGTACCCAGATAAGATCCTCCAGCCCAGATACAGATGGGGATACAGATCAGAGAACAGGCAACACACACAGCTGTCTCTATGGGGGGTCCACTGTGATGTGGCTCGGAGTGTGTTTCTGTTGCTGCCTGTAAATATACACTACATGACCAAAAGTATGTGGAAACCTGCTGGTCGAACATCTCATTCCAAAATTATGGGCATTAATATGGAGTTGGTCCCCCCCTTTGCTGTTATAACAGCCTCCACTCTTCTGGGAAGGCTTTCCGATAGATGTTGGAACATTGCAGTCAAGTTATTCCACACCGATCACGACAAACAATTTCTGTATGGACCTCACTTTGTGCACGGAGGCATTGTCATGCAGAAACAGGAACTTCCCCAAACTGTTGCCACAAAGTTGGAAGCACAGAATCGTTTAGAATGTCATTGTATGCTGTAGCGTGAAGATTTCCCTTCACTGGAACTAATGGGCATAGCCCAAACCATGAAAAACAGCCCCAGACCATTATTCCTCCTCCACCAAACATTACAGTTGGCACTATGCATTCGGGCAGGTAGCGTTCTCCTGGCATCCGCCAAACCCAGATTCGTCTGTCAGACTGCCAGATGGTGAAGCGTGATTCATCACTCCAGAGAATACATTTCCACTGCTCCAGAGTCCAATGGTGGCGACCTTTACACTAGTCCAACCGACGCTTGGCATTGTGCATGGTGATCTTAGGCTTTTGTGCGGCTGCTTGGCCATGGAAACCTATTTCATGAAGCTCCCGACGAACAGTTATTGTGCTGACGTTGCTTCCAGAGGCAGGATGGAACTCGGAAGTGAGTGTTGCAAATCGGGATGGACAATTTATACGCGCTACACGCTTCAGTACTCGGCGGTCCCGTTCTGTGAGTTTGTGTGGCCTACCACTTTGCGGCTGAGCCGTTGTTGCTCCTAGACATTTCTACTTCACAATAACAGCACTTACAGTTGACCGGGGCAGCTTTAGCAGGGCAAGCATTTGACAAACTGACTTGTTGGAAAGGTGGCATTCTATGATGGTGCCACGTTGAAAGTCACCGAGCTCTTCAGTAAGGCCATTCTACTGCCAATGTTTGTCTATGGAGATTGCATGGCGGTGTGCTCGATTTTATACACCTGTCAGCAACAGGTGTGGCTGAAAATAGCCGAATCCACTAATTTGAAGGGGTGTCCACATACTTTTGTATATATAGTGTAGATATGTGGGAATATGGCGGCTATAGCATTGACTGTTTTCATACAGTTTAATGTGATCTGTCTATCTGTCTACTCACCTATAGCCACCATCACAATGCCTTACCACCTCCCACTTTCCTGCCTGTACGCTCATTGTGACTAACACTGGTCTCTGGGCAGGTCTCAAAGGCAGTAACAACCTTTAAAAGGCTGTTTTCATCAATGTAGACATTTACATTTACATTTTAGTAATTTAGCAGACGTTCTTATCCACAGAAACGTATAGTATTGAGTGCATACATTTTCATACTTTTTTCATCTCTATAAGAGTGGTGTAGTGAACTGTATAGGGATTGGGGAATATGGAGTCTCAGTGTCCATCACATAGCTGCTGTTTCAACGGAGATTGATGCTGAACGTGCTCTACAGCACACCAGTCACATCTACTGCCTCATTGGCTTTGCACTCAGCCAGCTATTCAGCCACTGGCTGCTGCTGAGGCCAAAATGGAGGTGTTTTGATCCAGAAGCACAGTCCAAGTAAACATAGTGGTCTCTCTCCAGTTAGAACTCATAGAAATCATAGAATTCACTCAAGATTCTACAGTGTACTTTACAACTATTAATTACATATACAGTATGCATGTGCTTGTATTTATAATACACTATGAGGGAAGAAATAAAATACTACAGCCTATATATGATCACACATGAAGAGGACCGTACTATAGACTTGATTAATTCACTCACGTCGCATTGCTCAACTGTCCTTCAACAACATTTAAAAACTCAAGCTGTACTACCATGGAGATAAAGAGTGATGTAGAGAGAAGATTAATTTATGAAAATCAGTCATTCACCAGGGACAAAAATCTACATGGACAAAAGTGAATTTTATTCATATCCAATAACACCATATCACAAATCACTTTTCTAATTTATGGTTGTACGCTGTGAGAACATATGGTGCGGAGGAGAAATGATTTAGTAGAAATGAGAGCTGTTAAGACCACAGTGCCCAGGAGCATTATACCTAAATCTAATAACAGAGAGAGAGAGAGAGAGAGAGAGAGAGAGAGAGAGAGAGAGAGAGAGAGAGAGAGAGAGAGAGAGAGAGAGAGAGAGAGAGAGAGAGAGCCGAGAGAGAGAGAGAGAGAACAAATAGAGAGAGAGTAGAGAGAGAGTAGAGAGAGAGAGAGAGAGAGAGACAGAGAGACAGAGAGACAGAGAGACAGAGAGACAGAGAGACAGAGAGACAGAGAAAGAGAAAGAGTGAGTAGAGAGAGAGAGAGTAGAGAGAAAGAGAGAGAGAGTGAGAGTAGAGAGAGAGTAGAGAGAGAGACAGACAGAGAGAAAGAGAAAGAGAGAGAGAGAGAGAGAGAGAATGGGGCCAGGCCCCCAGGGCCCCCAATCAATACACAGCTCTGTTATCACATGGGGGAAGAAAATCCACACAACCCCAACATGCTAAACCCGAAGCCTCCTCCTCTTTCCCACAACAACCAGCCATACGTAGTTGTGCCTTTGTACAGAAACACAAACAGCTGAAGGCTCCCATTCGTGGAAAATTGCCTAAAACTGTTAATGTGAAACAGAAGAACGACAATAACCTTCACGTATTTCACATATTTCAACCACCACTGACCGCACACCAAATCCCAAAGTAATAACGGTGAGAGAAAAAAATACTTTATGACTAGTTAGAAAGACATTTCCTGATCATGTTCTGAGATAATAATCCACATAGTGAAATTTAGAACATTGTAGTCAGATACAAACTACACAAAGAAACATGGCTAATGTTGGACTATTAGCTTACAGTCAGTATATACTCTGCAGCACCATTCTAATGTTACATGAACACAGCCACCCTGAGAGAGAGAGAGAGAGCGAGAGAGAGAGAGAGAGAGAGAGAGAGAGAGAGAGAGAGAGAGAGAGAGAGAGAGAGAGAGAATTTAGGTCAGGGCTTTGTGATGGCCACTCCAATACCTTGACTTTGTTGTCCTTCAGCCATTTTGCCACAACTTTGGAAGTATGCTTGGGGTCATTGTCCATTTGGAAGACCCATTTGCGACATAGCTTTAACTTCGTGACTGATGTCTTGAGATGTTGCTTCAATATATCCACATAATTTTCCTTCCTCATGAAGCCATCTATTTTGTGAAGTGCACCAGTCCCTCCTGCAGCAAAGCACCCCCACAGCATGATGCTGCCACCCCCGTGCTTCACGGTTGGGATGGTGTTCTTCGGCTTGCAAGCTCCCCCTTTTTCCTCCAAACATAACAATGGTCATTATGGCCAAACAGTTCTATTTTTGTTTCATCAGACCAGAGGACATTTCTCCATAAAGTACGATATCTGTCCCCATGTGCAGTTGCAAACCGTAGTCTTGCTTTTTTATGGTGGTTTTGGAGCAGTGGCTTCTCCCTTGCTGAGCGGCCTTTCAGGTTATGTCGATATAGGACTCGTTTTACTATGGATATAGATACTTTTGTACCTGTTTCCTCCAGCATCTTCACAAGGTCCTCTGCTGTTGTTCTGGGATTGATTTGCACTTTTCACTCCAAAGTACGTTCATCTCTAGGAGACAGAACGCGTCTCCTTCCTGAGCGGTATGATGGCTGCATGGTCCCATGGTGTTTATACTTGCATACCATTGTTTGTACAGATGAACGTGGTACCTTCAGGCGTTTGGAAATTGCTCCCAAGGATGAACCATACTTGTGGAGGTCTACAATTTTGTTTCTGAGGTCTTGGCTGATTTCTTATGATTTTCCAATAATGTCAAGCAAAGAGGCACTGATTTTGAAAGTAGGCCTTGAAATACATCCACAGGTACACCTCCAATTGACTAAAATGACGTCAATTAGCCTACCAGAAGTTTCTAAAGCCATGACATCATTTTATGGAATTTTCCAAGCTGTTTAAAGGCACAGTCAACTTAGTGTATGTAAACTTCTGACCCACTGGAATTGTGATACAGTGAATTATAATAATAATAAATAAATAAACTGTCTGTAAACAATTCTTTGAAAAATTACTTGTGTCATGCACAAAGTAGAGGTCCTAACCGACTTGCCAAAACTAACAAGAAATGTGTGGAGTGGTTGAAAAATGAGTTTGAATGACTCCAACCTAAGTGTATGTAAACTTCCGACTTCAACTGTATATACAAGAATATAAACTTTTTCCCAAACACACAGTGTCTAAACTCTGGTGTCCAAACACCCAGCGCCCTAGACCTTCTGTCTGAGGACCAACTAGGGTCACCCAGCCACATAATAATACACACAGGCACAAACGACCTGAGAACAGAGCAGGAAAGGTTGGCCATAGCACTCAAGGTAGTGATTGAAAAAGCTTCTTCTACTTTCCCCAATGCACAAGTGGTTAACTCCACCCTGCTACCACAAAAATACTCCCACCCTGCTACCATACAGCGGGTAAACGCAAGTATTTCCTGTGATTGTGCCTCAAAACCAAATGTCTACCTGGCCCACCACACCACCCTGGACTTGAACAGCCTTTACGACCAGATCCACCTAATTAAGGCAGCAGTGCCCACCTTCGCCCGGACCCTAAAGGACATCGCCCTCAACCGCAGCCCCAACACCTCACACAGGAGCAACAGATCAACAGACACCCCGCCCAGCCCAGCGAGACACTCTCCCAGACCTGCGGGACATGAATGAACTACAGGACAAAATACAAACCCTCCAACCCAAAAAGGCCTGTGGTGTTGATGGTATCCTCAATGAAATGATAAAATATATAGACAAAATTTCCAATTGGCTATACTTAAACTCTTTAACATCATCCTTAGCTCTGGCATCTTCCCCAATATTTTGAACCAAGGACTGATCACCCCAATCCACAAAAGTGGAAACAAATTTGACCCCAACAACTCCCTTGGTATATGCGTCAACAGCAACCTTGGGGAAATTCTCTGCATTGTCATTAACAGCAGACTCGTACATTTCCTTATTGAAAACAATGTACTGAGCAAATGTCAAATGGGCTTTTTACCAAATTACCGTACAACAGACCACGTATTCACCCTGCACACCCTAATTGACAAAGAAACAAACCAAAACAAAGGCAAAATCTTCTCATACTCTGTTGATTTCAAAAAAGCTTTTGTATTTAGAGGGTAAATTAGTCAGGATGATATCTATGAGGGTGCCCATGTTTACGGATTTAGGGTTGTACCTGGTAGGTTCCTTGATAATGTGTGAGATTGAGGGCATCTAGTTTAGATTGTAGGACAGGTGTTAAGCATATCCCAGTTTAGGTCACCAAGCAGTACGAACTCTGAGGATAGATGGGGGGCAAGCAATTCACATATGGTGTCCAGGGCACAACTAGGGGCTGAGGGGGGTCTGTAGCAAGCGGAACAGTGAACAGCAGGCATGAGGGTCTGCTATACAAATTGATGGAAAGTGGTGTTGGGGGAAAAACATTATAAAATCCATGTACACAAACAACAAGTGTGCAGTAAAAATAGGCAGAAAACACACACATTTATTTCCACAGGGCCGTGGGGTGAGACAGGGATGCAGTTTAAGGCCCAACCTCTTCAACATATATATCAACGAATTGGCAAGGGCACTAGAACAGTCTGCAGCACCCGGCCTCACTCTACTAGAATCTGAAGTCAAATGTCTACTGTTTGCTGATGATCTGGTGCTTCTGTCCCCAACCAAGGAGGGCCTACAGCAGCACCTAGATCTTCTGCACAGACTCTGTCATATCTGGGCCCTGACAGTAAATCTCAGCAAGACAAAAATAATGGTGTTCGATAAAAGGTCCAGTTGCCAGGACCACAAATACAAATTCCATCTAGACACCGTTGCCTTAGAGCACACAAAATATTATACATACCTTGGCCTAAACATCAGCGCCACAGGTAACTTCCACAAAGCTGTGAACAATCTGAGAGACAAGGCAAGAAGGGCCTTCTATGCCATCAGAAGGAACATAAAATTCGACATACCAATTAGGATCTGGCTAAAAATACTTGAATCAGTTATAGAACCCATTGCCCTTTATGGTTGTGACGTCTGGGGTCCGCTCACCAACCAAGAAGTCACAAAATGGGACAAACACCTATTTGAGACACCTACAGTGGGGCAAAAAAGTATTTAGTCAGCCACCAATAGTGCAAGTTCTCCCACTTAAAAAGATGAGAGAGGCCTGTAATTTTCATCATAGATACACGTCAACTATGACAGACAAATTGAGAAAAAATAATCCAGAAAATCACATTGTAGGATTTTTTATGAATTTATTTGCAAATTATGGTGGAAAATAAGTATTTGGTCACCTACAAACAAGCAAGATTTCTGGCTCTCACAGACCTGTAACTTCTTCTTTAAGAGGCTCCTCTATCCTCCACTCGTTACCTGTATTAATGGCACCTGTTTGAACTTGTTATCAGTATAAAAGACACCTGTTCACAACCTCAAACAGTCACACTCCAAACTCCACTATGGCCAAGACCAAAGAGCTGTCAAAGGACACCAGAAACAAAATTGTAGACCTGCACCAGGCTGGGAAGACTGAATCTGCAATAGGTAAGCAGCTTGGTTTGAAGACATCAACTGTGGGAGCAATTATTAGGAAATGGAAGACATACAAGACCACTGATAATCTCCCTCGATCTGGGGCTCCACGCAAGATCTCACCCTGTGGGGTCAAAATGATCACAAGAACGGTGAGCAAAAATCCCAGAACCACACGGGGGGAACTAGTGAATGACCTGCAGAGAGCTGGGACCAAAGTAACAAAGCCTACCATCAGTAACACACTACGCCGCCAGGGACTCAAATCCTGCAGTGCAAGACGTGTCCCCCTGCTTAAGCCAGTACATGTCCAGGCCCGTCTGAAGTTTGCTAGAGTGCATTTGGATGATCCAGAAGAGGATTGGGAGAATGTCATATGGTCAGATGAAACCAAAATAGAACTTTTTGGTAAAAACTCAACTCGTCGTGTTTGGAGGACAAAGAATGCTGAGTTGCATCCAAAGAACACCATACCTACTGTGAAGCATGGGGGTGAAAACATCATGCTTTGGGGCTGTTTTTCTGCAAAGGGACCAGGACGACTGATCCGTAAAGGAAAGAATGAATGGGGCCATGTATCGTGAGATTTTGAGTGAAAACCTCCTTCCATCAGCAAGGGCATTGAAGATGAAACATGGCTGGGTCTTTCAGCATGACAATGATCCCAAACACACCGCCGGGCAACGAAGGAGTGGCTTCGTAAGAAGCATTTCAAGGTCCTGGAGTGGCCTAGCCAGTCTCCAGATCTCAACCCCATATAAAATCTTTGGAGGGAGTTGAAAGTCCGTGTTGCCCAGCGACAGCCCCAAAACATCACTGCTCTAGAGGAGATCTGCATGGAGGAATGGGCCAAAATACCAGCAACGGTGTGTGAAAACCTTGTGAAGACTTACAGAAAATGTTTCACCTGTGTCATTGCTAACAAAGGGTATATATCAAAGTATTGAGAAACTTTTGTTATTGACCAAAGACTTATTTTCCACCATAATTTGCAAATAAATTCATAAAAAATCCTACAATGTGATTTTCTGGATTTTTTTTCTCATTTTGTCTGTCATAGTTGACGTGTACCTATGATGAAAATTACAGGCCTCTCTCATCTTTTTAAGTGGGAGAACTTGCACAATTGGTGGCTGACTAAATACTTTTTTTCCCCACTGTATTCTGCATGAAACGTACAACGTAAAACACCAAATAATGCATGCAGAGCAGAATTAGACCGATACCCGCTAATGATCATAATCCAGAAAAGAGACGTTAAATTCTACAACCACCTAAAAGGAAGCGATTCCCAAACCTTCTATAACAAAGCCATCACCTACAGAGAGATGAACCTGGAGAAGAGTCCCCTAAGCAAGCTGGTCCTGGGGCTCTGTTCACAAACACAAACAGACCCCACAGAGCCCCAGTACAGCAACACAATTAGACCCAACCAAATCATGAAAAAACTAAAAGATAATTACTTGACACATTGGAAAGAATTTACAAAAACACAGAGCAAACTAGAATGCTATTTGGCCCTAAACAGAGAGTACACCGTGGCAGAATACCTGACCACTGTGACTGACCCAGAATTAAGGAAATCTTTGACTATGTACAGACTCAGTGAGCATAGCCTTGCTATTGAGAAAGGCTGCCGTATGCAGACCTGGCTCTCAAGAGAAGACAGGCTATGTGCACACTGCCCACAAAATGAGGTGGAAACTGAGCTGCACTTCCTAACTTCCTGCAAAATGTATGACCATATTAGAGACACATACTTCCATCAGATTACACAGCGCACAAAGAATTAGAAAACAAATCCAATTTGGATAAACTCCCATATCTATTGGGTGAAATACCACAGTGTGCAATCACAGCAGCAAGATTTGTGACCTGTTGCCACAAGAAAAGGGCAACCAGTGAAAAACAAACACCATTGTAAATACAACCTATATTTATGTTTATTTATTTTCCTTTTTTCATTACAACACTGTATATAGACATAATATGACCCTTGACTTGGCCTTTATTCTTTTTGAACTTTTGTGAGTGTAATGTTTACTGTTATTTAAAAAAAATGTTTAATTCACTTTTGTTTATCATCTACTTCAGCCCCTTAAATTGAAACTGAAATTGAATGGAATTGAGAGAGAGAGAGAGAGAGAGAGAGAGAGAGAGAGAGAGAGAGAGAGAGAGAGAGAGAGAGAGAGAGAGAGAGAGAGAGAGAGAGAGAGAGAGAGAGAGAGAGCACGAGAGAGAGAGAGAGCACGCTGCCTGTACAGGTCAATTCCTCCACAAGATGGAGCTCCATTGCTTCTCTCGCTCTCTCTGTCCTCCCGCTCCAGCCACACAATCAATAACTTCATCTGTTTCTGGGATGGATGGCAGGGAGTACAGTACAGTATATATTCAGGAGGGAGGTAGAGTAGACTAGAGTCAAGGCCCTGTGCCCTGGGAGCCATAATATTTCTCCACATGTTTAGATGTGAGCACATTAACACAGCAGAGGACCTCAGAGGAGGGTGGCAATTATGACGCCGTCGCTAGTATCTGGAGTTACAGTGAGGGAAAAAAGTATTTGATCCCCTGCTGATTTTGCACGTTTGCCCACTGACAAAGACATGATTAGTCTATAATTTTAATGGTAGGTTTATTTGAACAGTGAGAGACAGAATAACAACTAAAAAATCCAGAAAAATGCATGTCAAAAATTTTATAAATTGATTTGCATTTTAATGAGGGAAATAAGTATTTGACCCCTCTGCAAAACATGACTTAGTACTTGGTGGCAAAACCCTTGTTGGCAATCACAGAGGTCAGACGTTTCTTGTAGTTGGCCACCAGGTTTGCACACATCTCAGGAGGGATTTTGTCCCACTCCTCTTTGCAGATCTTCTCCAAGTCATTAAGGTTTCGAGGCTGACGTTTGGCAACTCGAACCTTCAGCTCCCTTCTATGGGATTAAGGTCTGGAGACTGGCTAGACCACTCCAGGACCTTAATGTGCTTCTTCTTGAGCCACTCCTTTGTTACCTTGGCTGTGTGTTTTGGGTCATTGTCATGCTAGAATACCCATCCACGACCCATTTTCAATGCCCTGGCTGAGGGAAGGAGGTTCTCACCCAAGATTTGACGGTACATGGCCCCATCCATCGTCCCTTTGATGCGGTGAAGTTTTCCTGTCCCCTTAGCAGAAAAACACCCCCAAAGCATAATGTTTCCACCTCCATGTTTGACAGTGGGGATGGTGTTCTTGGGGTCATAGGCAGCATTCCTCCTCCTCCAAACACGGCGAGTTGAGTTGATGCCAAAGAGCTCCATTTTGGTCTCATCTGACCACAACACTTTCACCCAGTTCTCCTCTGAATCATTCAGATGTTCATTGGCAAAATTCAGACGGCCCTGTATATGTGTTTTCTTGAGCAGGGGGACCTTGCGGGCGCTGCAGGATTTCAGTCCTTCACGGCGTAGTGTGTAACCAATTGTTTTCTTGGTGACTATGGTCCCAGCTGCCTTGAGATCATTGACAAGATCCTCCCGTGTAGTTCTGGACTGATTCCTCACCGTTCTCATGATCATTGCAACTCCACGAGGTAAGATCTTGCATGGAGCCCCAGGCTGAGGGAGATTGACAGTTATTTTGTGTTTCTTCCATTTGCGAATAATCGCACCAACTGTTGTCACCTTCTCACCAAGCTGCTTGGCGATGGTCTTGTAGCCCATTCCAGCCTTGTATAGGTCTACAATCTTGTCCCTGACATCCTTGGCGAGCTCTTTGGTCTTGGCCATGGTGGAGAGTTTGGAATCTGATTGATTGATTGCTTCTGTGGACAGGTGTCTTTTATACAGGTAACAAACTGAGATTAGGAGCACTCCCTTTAAGAGTGTGCTCCTAATCTCAGCTCGTTATCTGTATACAAGATACCTGGGAGCCCGAAATCTTTCTGGTTGAGAGGGGGTCAAATACTTATAACATTTTTGACATGTGTTTTTCTGGATTTTTTTGTTGTTATTCTGTCTCTCACTGTTCAAATAAACCTACCATTAAAATTATAGACTGATCATTTCTTTGTCAGTGGGCAAACGTACAAAATCAGCAGGGGATCAAATACTTTTTCCCCTCACTGTATACTGAGAGCCCTAACTGACTGACTGGCTGACGGACTGTACTGGAACAGCTCTCATAACCCAAACCCAAACCCAAACCCAAACCCAAACCCAAGCAAGGTCGGTCGACCCGGCCAAGCTTTAAATGACTAGTGACGGTAAAAATAGGTTCCATGTAGTCCCAGAGAGAAATCAGGACAGGTCCTGACCAAGCTTATGGAGAAACACCTGAGAGAAAGAGGTGTAGCCTTGTAGGAGTTGGTGCTGTACTATTCGTGTTTGCAGACATACATTTGGCTAATGTTATTGCGTTGGCAGTGGGTTATGAGGCTAGAGCCAGGAGTCTCCCAGGTTTAATTAGCTGTATTAGATGGTGCTGTAGGCCCTGTCAGTAGGGCTGGCTGTCATTAGGGCTGGCTGTCAGTAGGGCTGGCTGTCATTAGGGCTGGCTGTCAGTAGGGCTGGCTGTCAGTAGGGCTGGCTGTCATTAGGGCTGGCTGTCAGAAGGGCTGGCTGTCAGTAGGGCTGGCTGTCAGTAGGGCTGGCTGTCAGTAGGGCTGGCTGTCAGAAGGGCTGGCTGTCAGTAGGGCTGGCTGTCAGTAGGGCTGGCTGTCAGAACGGCTGGCTGTCATTAGGGCTGGCTGTCAGAAGGGCTGGCTGTCAGTAGGGCTGGCTGTCAGTAGGGCTGGCTGTCAGAAGGGCTGGCTGTCAGTAGGGCTGGCTGTCAGTAGGGTTGGCTGTCAGTAGGGCTTGCTGTCAGTAGGGCTGGCTGTCAGAAGGGCTGGCTGTCAGAAGGGCTGGCTGTCAGTAGGGCTGGCTGTCAGTAGGGCTGGCAGGGACGGAGAACAGAGGAGAGGTCGCAGAGTTGTAACTCATCACCACCCCACCCAGGGCGGACAGATGGACGGACGGATAGACAGACAGAGCTGTCCTCTCCTCTGTACCCTCAGAGCTCAGCGGAAATGGCTGTCTCTGCAGGCATCCCAAATGGCACCCTATTCACTATTTAGTGCACTACTTTTGACCATGACCCATAGGTAATTGAGTGCCATTTGGGATGCAACCTCAGTCTCAGTCTGTGCTATGCTACTGGCATGCAGGGCGTTTAGGCGGGCAGTTAATAGGATGCCAGCAGGGAGAAGAGGAGATGAGATGAGAGGAGAGGAGAGGAGAGGAGAGGAGAGGAGAGGAGAGGAGAGGAGAGGAGAGGAGAGGAGAGGAGAGGAGAGGAGAGGAGAGGAGAGGAGAGGAGAGGAGAGGAGAGGAGAGGAGAGGAGAGGAGAGGAGATGTGGTCTCTGTAACGGTCCTCCAGTTTCCTCCATGTAGAGATAAAGGAAGGAGGCAGAGTTGCCCTGACCATTATCTGACTGACTATTGGAAATAAGATATCACTGAATTTCACCACCTGACCTAAAATGACCTCTATGATATCTTCTGGTGCATGGGGGCAAGCAATGTATCGTGTTCCACTGACAGGTAAACACTGCTCATAACAGAAACACACTGGAGATGGTGCAGATCTGTGTGCTCCTTAAGACATCAACAGAGAATGTCAAGACAACACGCTATGTACACTGTGCTGTGTTCCTCTTACATCAACGTTGGCCATCAAGCTATGATGACCCAGTTGTCTGGTTCCCCTGTATGTGGAAACAGCTTCCTGGAACCAGAGTGAAATTTATTGGAAGTCCCTTCCTTAATCAAATCAGTGGACGTGGCACATGTGGCACGGGTGGCAGTTTCCTGTAGGAGGTGGAGTGGTGTGTTAACATACTAACAACAACTCCACCACCCCTTCCTTCCACACACACACACACACACACACACACACACACACACACACACACACACACACACACACACACACACACACACACACACACACACACACACACACACACACACACACACACTCACACACACACACATATCCATCCATCCAATCACCTCTCCCAGCCCACATCTACCAGTCCTATTGTTGTGCTAGAAGAGAGGAAATCCAATTGCAATCCACACATAGTCAGGGTACACTGGGGCGTCAGGTAGCTTAGTGGTTAAGAGCGTTGTGCCAGTAACCGAAAGGTCGCTGGTTCTAATCCCCGAGCCGACTAGGTGAAAAATCTGTCGATGTGCCCTTGAGCAAGGCACTTAACCCTAATTGCTCCTGTAAGTCGCTCTGGATAAGAGTGTCTGCTAAATGACTAAAATGAAAATGTAAAATGTACATTATGGTTCATTATGGGCCCAGTTCCTCCCTGCCTGCAGGGGTGGTCTGTGTTTAGACTACTGATCGTAATCAGCATCAACTCACTCACATCTCATCTGACTGGGGCAGCAAGAAGCAGGCCAGGGGAGGCCACGGCTGACCACTACACCGCTCTGACCATTACCACTTAACACTCTCCTCTTGGCTAACAGTGGCAGTGTTATGGTGTTGCAGTGTTACAGTGTTGCGGCGTTGCAGCGTTACAGTGCTGTGGTGTTACGGTGCTGTGGTGTTACGGTGTTGCAGCGTTATGGTGCTGTGGTGTTACGGTGCTGTGGTGTTACGGTGTTGCAGCGTTATGGTGCTGTGGTGTTACGGTGCTGTGGTGTTACGGTGTTGCAGCGTTATGGTGCTGTGGTGTTACGGTGCTGTGGTGTTACGGTGTTGCAGCGTTATGGTGCTGTGGTGTTACGGTGCTGTGGTGTTACTGTGTTGCAGCGTTATGGTGCTGTGGTGTTACGGTGCTGTGGTGTTACGGTGTTGCAGCGTTACGGTGCTGTGGTGTTACGGTGTTGCAGTGTTACACCCCACCACTGAATCCATCTCCCTTCCTCGCTTTTGATCAAAACACGTTCCGCACAAACACAACATTTCCTGCGTGGCGGCCTCGGTTCGGCCATCTTGGTTAGGTTTTTTCCTTCCCCAGGTGTGTAGGTACACTATCGAGCAGTACTGCCCTTCTCATTTTCATGTTTGATTTTGAAAGTGTCACTCAGGGGCGAGGGGTGGCCCCGGTTTCACTTCTATAGCCTTAAGAGGCCAAGAATATTGAACGCGTCGAAAGTTGACATTCTACATACTATATCTCTGACGGCTAAACTTATCAACGTGGAGAAATGACATGTGGCGCACTGTGTTACAGTTATTTAGGCATTGATGAAATATACAGCCTGTGTTACAGTTATTTAGGCATTGATGAAATATACAGCCTGTGTTACAGTTATTTAGGCATTGATGAAATATACAGCCTGTGTTACAGTTATTTAGGCATTGATGAAATATACAGCCTGTGTTACAGTTATTTCTCTGGTGGAGCTAGAGCTTGAGCCAGACGTGTTGGGAGCCGCTCAGAGAAGCCGTGGACTGAATCGACTGCCCTATGTTATTTGAACTGGAGGTACTGCACTTCTGGTTTACTGGGAGGCCCAGGGAAGCCATCCATTAATATCCTTCTGATGGCAATGAGGGGGTTAAACAGCCCTCATGATGGAGTACAGCTCTGTTCACAGGTTAGGGTTCCATTTCACAGCAAGGAGCCAGCTTAGTTTCACTGTGTGTATGTGTGTGTGTGTGTGTGTGTGTGTGTGTGTGTGTGTGTGTGTGTGTGTGTGTGTGTGTGTGTGTGTGTGTGTGTGTGTGTGTGTGTGTGTATGTGGTCCCTGCGGTCCAAACCAATCGTCCATGTTCCCCTGCTCCTACTGTATATACAATGGAATGTTCCACACCTAACCAGAGAAAGTGCAGGCTACAGATGACCTCTAGCACTGGCAAGATGATCTCATTGATTATGACATCATTGGGCAGGTTGATTTATAAGGGCTCTCGGATGAGGCAATATTTAAATAAGCATCGGCATCCTTTCCCGAGGTGGAGAAATGGTCGCACAGGGGTCTTATCCAGGGGCTTCTGGGGGAGCGAGAGAGAGCGGGAAGGGGGATAATCACATGTGTGCTTGGAAGGCAATTAATCTATGACCTCGCCCTTCTATGCCCTTGATAACAATATTTACTTGTGAGGAACATCTCAGCTCAGGTGCAACGTAACGTACTATATCTGTATTGTAGATTACATGAGGCTCAATGTGTCTCTGGAGATGACAGTAAAAACAACAGCCACCAAGCAGATAGTGAAGAGTGGTAAAGCCCAGGAAAAATGGGTTGTCCACCCTTGTTAACACCCGAGCCCTGGCCTGAAATTGAGTTCAGCTGCAGCGTGGCATTACTGAGTGTTTTAAATGCTGCATCATAAATCCACAGGTTCATGCTGGCTCAGGACCCTTAGGCCACATTTCCACCTTCCTCACACTATTAGCAGACACATATTTTTGCCTTTTTGGGGGCAAGGGGGTACGGGGGTATGGGGGTAAGGTAGATGCTGGGGAGTTGGGGACCGAGCAGGAATGTTAGCACAAGTGTCCCTTCATAGATATATTAATGGGCCAATGAATGAAACTAGTCGTATTCCAGCTAGGAGGTTTCTCTCTCACTACTATTATTGTTTTTTACTGAAGGACATCTGGTCAAGCTGTGGGTGCATGTGGGTATGTGTTGGGGGGGGGTGAGAGGTTTTATATAAGCTTTCTCATGGCATGTCGAATGGGAATTAAGTTAATCATGTCTCCAAGGCCTGACTTCAACATAGTACAAATGAGGGGCAGTGATTACACTGCTTTAGGAAATGGGCTCAATGGGATTCATCAGTCTGCTAAGAGGCACAGGTTGGTTATCTCTCTCTCTCTGTCCTACCTCCCTGGTAAGAGGGACAGACCTGGTCTCCTCTCTCTCTCCTACCTCCCTGCTAAGAGGGACAGACCTGGTCTCCTCTCTCTCCTACCTCCCTGCTAAGAGGAACAGACCTGGTCTCCTCTCTCTCCTTCCTCCCTGATAAGAGGAACAGACCTGGTCACCTCTCTCCTACCTCCCTGCTAAGAGGAACAGACCTGGTCTCCTTTCTCTCCTACCTCCCTGCTAAGAGGAACAGACCTGGTCTCCTCTCTCTCCTTCCTCCCTGCTAAGAGGAACAGACCTGGTCTCCTCTCTCTCCTTCCTCCCTGATAAGAGGAACAGACCTGCTCTCCTCTCTCCTACCTCCCTGCTAAGAGGAACAGACCTGGTATCCTCTCTCTCCTTCCTCCCTGCTAAGAGGAACATACCTGGTCTCCTCTCTCCTACCTCCCTGCTAAGAGGAATATAACTGGTCTCCTCTCTCTCCTTCCTCCCTGATAAGAGGAACAGACCTGGTCTCCTCTCTCCTACCTCCCTGCTAAGAGGAACAGACCTGGTCTACTCTCTCTCCTACCTCCCTGCTAAGAGGAACAGACCTGGTCTCCTCTCTCTCCTTCCTCCCTGCTAAGAGGAACATACCTGGTCTCCTCTCTCCTACCTCCCTGCTAAGAGGCACAGACCTGGTCTCCTCTCTCCTACCTCCCTGCTAAGAGGAACAGACCTGATCTCCTCTCTCCTATCTTCCTGCTAAGAGGAACAGACCTGGGACCTCTCTCCTTCCTCCCTGCTAAAAGGAACAGACCTGGTCTCCTCTCTCTCCTACCTCCCTGCTAAGAGGTACAGGGGGCTGGGGGCTGGGGGCTGGGAGCCCCCCCGATTTGTGACTTTTAGTGCCGCAACTGAACAGGATTGGTTGGGTTAGGGTTTGGCAGATGGAACACATCTCAACATCTCTCCCTGGCTCGGCCTGTAGCTTGCACTGAGCTGAGCTGAGTGTGGTGCTAGCTGGGCTGCTGGCAGTAGATGAAAGTCAAGGTTATCTGGTGTTCAGGAAGGCAGCCACTAACACCCAGCTGCTCTGACTGCTGGGAATGCATCTTCCCACCCACCTGGTGGGGGGCTGATCTGTTCTGCTCCACACACAGACTGACAGCCCTGTGCTGCATTATCATTAGTGTGCCCATCCACCACAGCCTCAGGAACACTGGGACTGCACACATGTGCTTCTGCTCTCCTCACCCCGGGGATTCCCCTGCTTAGAACACTACAGCGGTAACCAACATGGCTGCCATCTGTATGGCACAGCAGTAAACTACGTGTCTCTCTGGTGGTTTAGAGAGAAAACATGTTCTAAACCTCACCATAGAAACCCCCCTACTGTAACTACTCCTTCAACCTGCATGCAATCATCATCAGACCAACCTCTCACAACATCAGACCATTCATGCCTTGCAAACTCTGGTCACCCTGTGGGGGCCGGGGGGTCTGGGGGGGATCCCCCATTCTAGCTCTGCCTCTTCCCCATCCTGCATGCCTCTGAGTGGTAGAACGAGCTCCCCAGCCACCATAGTTAAAACAGCAGAGCACTTGGCTCCTCTTTATATGAGTCGGTTATTCTTCGAACAGTAAGAACACTGGCAAAATACTACTCCATTTAATGACATAATGTGATGTTAATATACAGTTTTGTAAATGTAAAAAAGTTTTTACAAGCCTCAGTCTCAGCTCAGTCAACAGATTCCAAGTCAATAAGTGGACATTCAACGCACATGCCCATCCCAGTTAATGAAGTATATTTTCTGAAGTGACAGTATTTGGCATTCAATTTCGGCACACACATCCCTGGTTCCTGAGTAGACTGCTAAAGAGGGTGAGAGACTAGGATCATCTGTAGTGGCTCCAGGGACCCTGCGGTACCAGGCGCTACTAGGCCACATGGCTTTGCTGAGTTTTGCTAACAAAGTCGTTAAAATGCCTCATTTCATTTCAATTTCAGCCAAAACAAATCTCCCCTCAAGGCACGGCTTCTCATCCTCACGCAGGCAGGCAGGGCCTACAGCTCCCACACAGAGACAGAGACAGGCAGAGGGCATGACAGAGCTAGGGAAGAGAGGGTACAGTACTCCGACAGAGGCTGCGTCCAAAATGGCATACTATTCGCTCTATCGTGCACTACTTTTGACCAGAACTCATATAGTATAGTAGCCCGCTATATAGAGAGTAGGGTGCCATTTCAGATGCAGCCAGGATAACCCCCAGTATCACTATAGAACTCTGGGAACAGCATGGCCTCCTGGAGCTGCTGTGTGGGAAAATTGAGCTCTGTTTGCAGTTAGGGAGAGATGACAGACAGAGAGGAGTTGGAGAGGAACTCCGTATCCTCCTCTGACAAAAGAAGAAAGAGGTTGTTTTCTCTCCCTCCCTCCACTGCTGGTTCATCGACCACAGCCCTGCAAGCTCACGTCATAAGAGTATTTCACCAAAACATTTAAATGCTAGGAACATCACCACGAGAAAGAGCTTCTGCAGCTCATTCTGAAAGATACTACTACTGTATACAGTAAGTTCATTTTGATCTCTGCATACCGAACAAAGGGTTTAGTCACTGCCATAGTAGTAATTACTGTCTTTTCCCAATAGATATCAATTAGAAAGACTGAATGAGTCTGCCCTTCTTCAAGAAAGCATTGGATGTTCATCTGAAATTTCCCTAAGTCTCAGTGAAAACAATTAGCTGTTTTGTCATCTTTCTAAAGATGCAGGATCTTAATTTGATCACTCTTTTGTTGCTGAGGATTTTCCTACACAGCAGAAAATGCAACCTTGTAGTGTTTACGAGGTTTAAAAAGGCTTCTAAAGTTTGTAATTTCCACTTTAAAATGTCATACTTCATTTGCCCTAACGAAAAATGTATCAACCCCTACATAAATGTCCATTAATTATAATCCACATAATAATTCACATTTCCTGTTGCTGTAGGATTATTATTATTTTTGTGTTGTAGCAAACTGTCTCAAAATAAGATCCTACATCTGTACACAATCATTCAGACAAAATTTCTTTACATGTCAAGATTCCTCTTAATGACACTGGCACATCATTCCATGTCAAACAAATAACAACAGGAATGTCTTAGTTGATCATCATGGGGATAATCGGAGAGTTTAGTTGACTGACTGACTGATGCTTTCACTGCCCAGTTTGTCCTTCCTGTGTGCTCCACCTACCACAGTACAGTAACACTACATCTGTTGAAAACACTTTCCAGTGAGTTAAGTGTAGCAGCAGATCTGAAACAGACACTACAAACCTTGAAATCTCCATTTATTAGCCCCTATCCTTCCTTTTGGGCCAAACCTCCTAAATAATTGTCTGTTTAGAGTTTTAAACACTCCTGAGTCTGGGCATTAAATTAAAGAAATCTAAAGCAGCTGACGCACATAAATATATATATAAAATATCCAGATTTCTTAATGTGGGTTGTTTTCCATCTGTTTATATTCCTATCTTTTATATATACACAAATATGGTTGCTTTTTATGATTGAGGCAAACTAGTCATTTTCAGTGCTCAGAACGATTAATGAGGGTAAAAAAATTACAAATCGTGGTAAAATGAACTCCCCAGCCCTGCTCTTTGCTCTCTATTCATGCTTCTTTGCTTCTGAGGGAGGGCCAATGTCAATGAACGTGTGTGGGATGTTGTAAAGCTGCCAAAGGAGTAAAACAACAACAACAAACTTGTAGTAATTGAGGTCCTTAAATGGTGTTGCTGGGCTGCTACAGGGCAACACAGACTGCCTTGGCATTACCTTTAGAACTGACAGTGGAACCTAGAATGGCTGTAAGCCTTCAGTTCCATTCAAGCTTGCCCTGATGTTTGGGGAAAATATCCTTCTCTTGAGCCAGGAGAAAATTGTGATATCTCACTCTGTCCAAACATCCATTTTAAACATTAAAATCATGAGCAGAAATACCCACTGCAATAATATCAAAATGACTATTGTTTTCCCTTCTAGACTGGACATCTTTATGGGCAATTACAGGCCAGACCTGTGTAAAAACTCTGAGGTACTGTAAGCATGGGGAAAGACACATTAGCTTGTTTGCTGTGTGCGTGTGGACTCTAGCGGCTCGTATAACAAAGCAAAAGTAGAGGTATTACTCCCTGAGCGGGCGTTCTGCCATGTGGTACTAATCTGGTTGAGTAGAACCTCTCTTTCGGGAACACAATAGGTGCCATTAAAGTGGCAATATTTTGGGGTTCCTGACACCTCGACCAAGGCTTTCATCCATGGGTGATGTACAAGGACAAACACGATAACTGGAGCTGACGAGGCTGGGGCCACTTCTCTGCGGTTTCAAATCACCCCAGAACGCTGCAAGATGTGGGCTATGTTCAGAGGAGTGAGGAGGCCACTTGAAGGAGTGAGGTCCCCTGGCACAAACGCTTCTGACACTTCTAGTCCGTCTGACACTTCTAGGCCCCCGAACAGCGGTTACTGTCTGACTTTATCACTATCCACTTTATTATGATCCACTTTATCATGATCCACTTTATCATGATCCTATTTATCATGATCCACTTTATCACAATCCACTTTATCACGATCCACTTTATCACGATCCACTTTATCACGATCCGCTTTATCACGATCCGCTTTATCACGATCCGCTTTATCACGATCCACTTTATCACGATCCACTATATTATGATCCACTTTATCACAATCTGTCACGGATTCTGCCGAGGCTGCCCCTCCTCCTTGCTCGGGCAGGCTTCGGCGTTCGTCGTCGCCGGAATACTAGCTGCTGCCGATCTATGTTCTATGTTTCTATGTTGCACCTTTTGTCTATTGTTACACACCTGTTGCCCATTATGTGATTACTCCTTCCCTATTTAACCCAGTGGCTCCCAATGTGTTTTGTGCGTGTTTGCTTTTCGTTGCGTGTGTCGTTGGTGAGCGGGTTTGTTCCTCCCTGTGTGGAGGTGTTCTGTATTGTTTTCTTTACTTCTACAGTAAAGTAGGTTTCATACGAGTTTCTGTGTCCTGCGCCTGACTTCAATCCACGGCATTACACTGACACTTGTGACATAAACACGCACCTTTAAATGGAGTCAGCAGGTACAGTCGGTCCGTCCGGATCGTTGGAGGAACGTATCCAACAGCAGGCAAGCAGAATCCAGCCTCTCGGCACCGCTATGGAGGGGGTGATGAATACTATGGACCGATGGGAGAGAGGTGGCCTTCCTACACCTCCTCCAACCACTCAACCACCCATACCACAGTCCACCCCTTCACCACCTGGGACCAGTGGGATTCGGCTCTCGCTCCCGAGAGCATATGACGGTACACCAGCCGGGTGTCAGGGTTTCCTTCTCCAGGTAGAGCTCTACCTGGCAACCATTCACCCGGCGCCCTCGGGATACGAGAGCGTGTCCGCCCTCATCTCCTGTCTTTCGGGGAAGGCGCTAGAGTGGGCCAACGCCGAGTGGGGAGGAATTGACGCTACATCGGTCCGCTACGAGGATTTCACCCGCCGCTTCCGGGCGGTATTCGACATCCACTGGAGGGGAGAGCGGTGGGCGAGCGTCTGTTCCACCTACGACAGGAGAGGAGGAGCGCCCAGGATTTCGCGCTGGAGTTCAGGACTCTGGCAGCCAGCGCAGGATGGAATGAGAGGGCCCTGATCGACCACTATCGTTGCAGCCTAAGGGAGGACGTTCGGGATACCTGCAGGGATACCAATCTCAACCTGGACCAACTGGTGGAGATGTCCATCAGGCTGGATAACCTGTTGGAGACCCGCGGACGTTCTGATCAGGGCACATTCATTCCATCCCCCAGCACCTTCGACCCTACCCCCATGGAGCTCGGAGGTGCTGCGCTTAGGGAGACCAGGAGAGGGGCCGTCCCCTGCACCAACTGTGGCCGCAGAGGACACACTGCGGGTCGGTGCTGGGGAGGGCCTCCAGGGAATCGAGGCAGTAGGCAGAGCACTGGTCGACCATCTCAGGTGAGTAAGCACCCGACTCACCCAGAGCTCCCTGTTAGTCAGCTGTGTATAGAGGTTGTTTTCCCTGAGTTTTCTCCTCATTCCCAGCATAAAGCGCTAGTAGATTCAGGCGCAGCTGGGAATTTTATTGATCGTCAATATTCACATAGTTTAGGGATTCCCACTGTTCGTGTTGATATGCCCTTCCCTGTACACGCATTAGATAGTCGCCCGCTAGGGTCAGGCCTAATCAGGGAGGTTACCGCACCACTCTTAATGAGGACGCAGGGGGGTCATGAGGAGAGGATTAGTCTCTATCTGATTGATTCTCCTGCGTATCCTGTGGTGTTGGGACTTCCCTGGTTAATCAAACCTGACCCCACTATTTCCTGGCAACAGAGGGCTCTCAAGGGATGGTCCAGTCAGTGCTCAGGGAGGTGTGTAGGGGTTTCCTTAGGGGCTACTACGGTGGAGAGTCCAAACCAGGTCTCCACAATGCACATTCCTTCCGAGTATGCCGATTTGGCTCTCGCCTTCAGTAAAAAGAGGTCGACTAAATTACCACCC
Organism: Coregonus clupeaformis; assembly: GCF_020615455.1. Classification (NCBI taxonomy): domain Eukaryota; kingdom Metazoa; phylum Chordata; class Actinopteri; order Salmoniformes; family Salmonidae; genus Coregonus; species Coregonus clupeaformis. The sequence continues at coordinate 145,860 of NW_025533684.1, read as the reverse complement.
CATCGTCCGGGGGATTGTGCGATAAATCTCCAGGTAGGCGCTGCACTTCCCCGGAGTCATGTGTATCCTCTGTCACAGGCGGAGAAGGCGGCTATGGAAACATATGTCTCCGAATCTCTGAGACAGGGATACATTCGGCCTTCCACTTCACCTGTTTCCTCAAGTTTCTTTTTCGTGAAGAAGAAGGATGGTGGGTTACGCCCGTGCATTGATTACCGTGGGCTTAATCAGATCACTGTCAAGTACAGCTATCCCTTACCTCTGATAGCTTGTATGACGGAGTCACTGCACGGGGCGCGCTTCTTCACGAAATTGGATCTCAGGAGCGCGTACAACCTGGTGCGTATTCGGGAGGGAGATGAGTGGAAGACGGCATTCAGTACCACCTCAGGACACTATGAGTACCTCGTCATGCCATACGGGTTGATGAATGCTCCATCAGTCTTCCAAGCCTTTGTCAATGAGATTTTCAGGGATCTGCACGGACAGGGTGTAGTGGTGTATATTGATGACATTCTCATATACGCTACATGGGCCGAGCATGTGTCCCTGGTGTGTGAAGTGCTTGGACGACTGTTGAAGCATGACCTGTATGCCAAGGCGGAGAAATACCTGTTCTTTCAGGAGGCCATCTCCTTCCTAGGGCACCACATGTCCGCGTCTGGGGTGAGGATGGAGAGTGACCGCATTTCGGCCGTGCGTAATTGGCCGACTCCAACCACGGTGAAGGGGGTGCAGCAATTTTTGGGGTTTGCCAATTACTACCGGAGGTTTATCCGGGGCTTTGGTCAGGTAGCGGCTCCCATTACCTCGTTGCTGAAGGGGGGACCGGTGCGTCTGCGGTGGTCAGCTGAGGCGGACAGGGCGCTCAATCATCTGTAGAACCTGTTTACCTCGGCTCCAGTGCTGGCTCATCCGGATCCCTCCTTGGCTTTCACGGTTGAGGTGGATGCGTCGGAGGCTGGGATAGGTGCTGTACTTTCCCAGCGCTCGGGCACACCACCCAAGCTCCGCCCCTGTGCATTCTTTTCGAAGAAGCTCAGTCCGGCGGAATGCAACTATGATGTGGGGGACCGGGAGCTGTTGGCTGTGGTCCAAGCCCTGAAAGCGAGGAGACATTGGCTTGAGGGGGCTAAACACCCTTTTCTCATTTTGACTGACCACCGCAATCTGGAGTACATCCGGGCGGTGAAGAGATTAAACCCTCGCCAGGCAAGGTGGTCTATGTTTCTCACCCGTTTTTGTTTCACCCTTTCTTACAGGCCAGGTTCCCAGAACGCTAAGGCAGATGCTCTGTCCCGACTGTATGACACGGAGGAGAGTTCCGTGGAGCCCACTCCCATACTTCCGGCGTCGTGTCTGGTGGCAACGGTGGTGTTGGAGGTGGACGCGGACATCGAGCGGGCGTTGCGTTACGAACCCACTCCTCCCCAGTGTCCAGAGGGTCGTGTGTACGTTCCGCTGGAGGTCCGCGATCGTTTGATCTATTGGGCTCACATGTCACCCTCCTCTGGTCATCCTGGTATCGGTTGGACAGTGCATTGTCTTAGTGGGAAGTACTGGTGGCCCACCTTAGCCAAGGATGTGAGGGTTTATGTTTCCTCCTGCTCGGTGTGCGCCCAGTGTAAGGCTCCTAGACACCTGCCCAGAGGGAAATTGCAACCCCTACCTGTTCCACAACGACCATGGTCCCACCTATCGGTGGATTTCGTGACGGATCTTCCCCCCTCACAAGGGAACACCACGATCCTGGTCGTTGTGGATCGGTTTTCTAAGTCCTGCTGCCTCATTCCTCTGCCCAGTCTCCCTACAGCCCTACAGACTGCTGAGGCCCTATTTACACACGTCTTCCGGCACTATGGGATACTTGAGGATATAGTGTCTGATCGGGGTTCCCAGTTCACCTCGAGGGTTTGGAGGGCGTTCATGGAACGTCTGGGAGTCTCGGTCAGCCTGACCTCAGGGTTTCACCCCGAAAGTAACGGGCAGGTGGAGAGAGTCAACCAGGAGGTGGGTCGGTTTTCCTCCCCTGGGCAGAGATGGCCCAAAACTCACTCCGCCACTCCTCCACTACCCTTACTCCATTCCAGTGTGTATTAGGTTATCAGCCGGTTCTGGCACCTTGGCATCAGAGCCAGATCGAGGTCCCTGCGGTGGATGAATGGTTTCGGCGCTTGCAGGAGACCTGGAACGCTGCCCATGTGCGCCTGCAGCGGGCCATCGGGCGGCAGAAGGCGAGTGCCGACCACCACCGCAGTGAGGCTCCGGTGTGTGCACCGGGGGACCGGGTCTGACCCGAAACCTGCCCCTTCGCCTGCCCTGCCGGAAGCTGGGTCGGCGGTTTGTGGGGCCATTCAAAGTCCTGAGGAGATTGAACGAGGTATGTTATAGGTTACAGCTTCCTCCTGAGTATCGTATTAACCCCTCGTTCCATGTGTCTCTCCTCAGGCCGGTGGTAGCTGGTCCACTCCAGGAGTCTGAGATACGGGAGGTTCCTCCGCCCCCACTGGACATCGAGGGGGCACCGGCGTACTCGGTCAATCCATCGTAGATTTGAGGCGTCGGGTGGGAGGCCTGCAGTATCTCGTGGAGTCGGAGGGGTATGGTCCAGAGGAACGGAGCTGGGTTCCCAGGAGGGACATCCTCGACCCCTCCTTGTTAAGGGATTTCCATCGTCGTCATCCGACTCGCCCTGCTCCGCGTCCTCCTGGCCGTCCCCGAGGCCGGTGTCGGGGGTACTGTCACGGATTCTGCCGAGGCTGCCCCTCCTCCTTGCTTGGGCAGGCTTCGGCGTTACCGGAATACTTGCTGCTGCCGATCTATTTTCTATGTTTCTATGTTGCACCTGTTGTCTATTGTTACACACCTGTTGCCCATTATGTGATTATTCCTTCCCTATTTAACCCAGTGGCTCCCAATGTGTTTTGTGCGTGTTTGTTTTTTGTTGCGTGTGTCCTTGGTGAGTGGGTTTGTTCCTCCCTGTGTGGAGGTGTTCTGTATTGTTTTCTTTACTTCTACAGTAAAGTACGTTTCATACGAGTTTCTGTGTCCTGCGCCTGACTTCAATCCACCGCATTACATTTTTAGTCATTTAGCAGACGCTCTTATCCAGAGCGACTTACATTATCTTTTTATTTAATTTTTCATACTGGCCCCCCGTGGGAATCGAACCCACAACCCTGGCGTTGCAAACGCCATGCTCTACCAACATCCCTGCCGGCCATTCCCTCCCCTACCCTGGGCCAATTGTGCGCCGCCCCATGGGTCTCCCGGTCGGCTACGACAGAGCCTGGATTCGAACCAGGATCTCTAGTGGCACAGCTAGCACTGCGATGCAGTGCCTTAGACCACTGCGCCACTCGGGAGTCCAACTCCGGAGTACACTGACACTCTTGACACAATCCACTTTATTATGATCCACTTTATCATGATCCACGATACACTTTATCACAATCCGCTTTATCACAATCCGCTTTGTCACAATTCACTTGATCACGACCTGCTTTATCACGATCCACTTTATCACGATCCACGACCCACTTTATCACAATCCGCTTTATCACGATCCACTTTATCACAATCCACTTTATCACGATCCTCAGTGATCCCTCAGTGCTACCAGGGAGCTGACAGTGCAATCACCTCAAGAAGATCTCATACTGTAAGACCCTGCTGCTGATAGAAGACCCTGAAGATCTGATTAACTTATTCATTAGATTAGTGATATAGGGGATCCTTGGGACGTATCCCTACCCTAAACCCTAACCCCTACCCTTACCATAACCTTTACCTTAACCCCAACCCTAACCTTAACTTTTACTTTAACCATTTTACATGTCAACTTCAATGGGGGTAGGGATCTCCCAAGGATCACCAATAACAAGGACTCTATTCTTTATCCTATTTACCCTATTCTTCTTTCCTCTCCAGACGCTGCATTCACCTCAGAGAAAGCTTTCTCAGACATGACTCCTCCTAGCTTCCAACGACTAATGAAAGCTACAGGATCCTCCCATTGGGATATTCTTCTTCCTCTTGCTCATCATATGTTTGCACTTCGGACACTTTGGAGTTGATCTTTTGGCATCTGCTCTGTGTTTAGGAGGTGGATACTTTCCTCCTGTGGCCTTAGACTGGCCCTCAGGCCTCATCAGGGGCCGTAGAAAGACTTCAAACTGTCTCCCAATTTCACCTTTCACTCTTAACAGTACTCCAGGCCAAGGATCCTCTCCTCCTCTTTCTCCAGCTCACATCCTCCATATCTCTGTGGGAGGCCATCCAGAAATGTTCAGAGCCCATCCTGACTGAGTGTGCATTGCAGTGACATTGGTCATGCTTTGTTGTGTGTTCTCCAGTTTCCTTGAGGGTGTCAAGATCTGATTTCATTTTTTTTACTGAACATTCTACAGCCGGGGAGCAATAGTTTATTTTTTCAAGCCAAACAATCAACAGAACAATAAATCACTTGGTACAGTACCATGCCTTCCATAATCATTATTGAATTCTGCACAGTGCCATAGTTCAGTCCAGGGAATAATGTATTTGAATAAACAGTCAGAGAGAGAGAGAGGAGAAGACAATCAAGAATCTAGTTATTTTTTCCTTTGCAGGAGAATCAAAGGTGTTTTAGAATGATAAAATATGCTAAGCTGTCATATCCCTCTCAGTTACTTTGTTATCTCAACTGGGTATTATTCAATTGGTTTTGCCTTGAAGAATGAAAGCCCTCTGAGTGAGTGGGGGCTGGGGGGAGCCGTCTGCACAATAAATGTTATCTTCCCTGAAATCACAGTGTGGCTGAGCTTTAAAATACATGGGCCAGGGTGCCCTCTGCCAAGACAGTTAACACCCTGCAATGCACTGCCAGGAGGGCGGGACACCAGAGAGACTGACAGTACACTGACTACAAAACGGCCAATAAAAATACCACGCAATACACATGACCAATCACTCAGAATGGAGCGAGCATTACCGTATTTCCTGCTTTGTAACACCTAGCTGGCCTATTTAATGAGTGTTCCTGAGGTATACGCCCAATAGTGGAGAGGTTGACTAGTTATTGCTACTCCTGGAAATACCATGGAGGCTGCTGACTAGGCCAAACCAGCAGATCATCTACCTAATGGCCGTAAAAAGAATCAATCTCCTCCTATAGATGGCCTGTACTGGCTGGTAGTGACACGGCTGGCCACTTTGGTCATTTTCCCTGTTGTACAGCTGGGGCTGCCAATAATAACAGCTTCAGATGAGGGTCAGTTGGACTGAGGCTTTGGGGCTGGTGTCCAAGGGGATTCCACAGCGTTTGGAATCTACTTGGCCCTACTGCCAATGGAAGGTAGCTTCGTTGGTTCAACTTAACAAGGAAAACCTTTTCTTGGCATCTGTATCTCCTACACCATAACCATTCCTTTTAATGTGTCTCTGTTTTCCTGTGTTATGTGTTCATCACTGCTAGACATATCAATGATTAAAAGATTTGAGAGAGTAACAAAACGTTTATAGAAGCATTATACTGAGACTGCATGCAGGACTAGTCTGTTAAAGCATTTGATGTATTTTCCAAAGGGCTCATGCGCCATTGCACTGATCATGATGAAAGAGGTTTATTTTCAGTCACATTATATGGTATGACAGCAGATTGAACCGAGGCTGCAATGTCTGTTTCGTGCTCGAGAGGACAATGTCTTTATTATGGCTGCCCTGAACTCGCAGTTCTAACCAATTACCTGACAGGGCATCTGTTTTTGTGAAGACATTATATTCCTAAATAAATAATGCTTGTAAAGATGTGATTAAAATACCAGCACATTAACGGGCAGGCAGGCAGTCACTAGGCAGTTCTCTTTCTCTCTCAGTGGGTCTCTCAGTACACTGTCCTCCCTAGCAGCCATAATGAGACCTTATGAGGGAGAAATACTCAGCTCATTTTCTTAGGTTTTCCAGACCATTCTGGCCTGTGTCATTATGGGCTAGATTAGAGTCCATGGGTCTCCAGTGGCCGCTACCATATGTGCTGTGTGGGACTTTCTGTCTGGCACACACGTGTGTGTGTGTGTCTATGTGTGTGTGTGCATTCATGCATTCGTGTGTGTGTGTGTGTGTGTGTGCGGCGGTCTAAAGTCAGTGTTTATCTGAAACCCCTTAGTATTTACAGCATGTTAAAACGAGGTCTGCTCGCTTTTACAGTGTCAAACTCTACCATCCCAGACTTCACTCCCTGATTGCCTGTCACGTTACTCTGACTGAAGAGCCCGGAACTGGGCCAAATTGCTGCCTGCCTCAGCTGACGAGGGATTATTTATGGGACAGAACACACTAAATGTCAACAGAGCCAGAGAGGTATTCCCTGGATGCATTCCAAATGGCACCCTATTCCCTACATAGTGCACTACTTTTGACCAGATCCCTATGGGCCCTGGTCAAATGTAGGGTACTATATAAGGAATAGGGTGCCATTTGGGACACAATCCATGTCTGACAGCAGGCCTTCATCCCCAGTCCGTCAGATGCTGGGCCATTATCCTGTTAGCTCAGACTGGGGAGCCTCCCTCCACCTTCATGCCATGCTAAAAGCCCCTCCCCCTCTACACCAACCCTCCACCCTCCTCCATTGTCCAGCCCCTCGTCACCCCATCAATCTTCCCCATCTGTCAGCCTGTCTTCACGGTCCTGTCAGGCCCATCCACGGGTTGAAATCCAGCCTGTTTTCTCTCCAAATGGTGAATAATGCATGCTGTGGCGAAAACCTGTGAAGTAATGTGCCAATATAAATAACACCACACACTATGTGCAGGGAAATCTAAATAAATAAGAATTGAACGAAAGGAAGGATAGAATATGACTCATGGCCTGCCACAGTACTGAGGTAAAGCCTTGTGTGTTCTGCACTGTTGCCGTCAGTTAAATGGCATAGGGCAGCTATGTACCTTTTCCAAATGATCTGCAGGGTGTAGCATCAGGTGCTGAAGGCTGCATATAATGTGTCTGTATGAGGGTACTGTTAGGCTTGGACACTTCCTGTCATTTAAGGTGGTGGGGGTGGTGGTGGTGGGGGTGGTGGTGGGCCACCGAGGAGAGGCTGAGATAGTGGTGTGGTTCCATGCTTGTAACCTTTGTCTGGGGTCACCTCAGCGGCTGTGTGGAGCAGTGTGGCCATAAAGAGAGTAGGAGAGACATTTTCTCTGGCGCCAGACCCACTGGCCAGAGTGAAGCCTCCCCGTTGGGGGGGCTTTAGTGCTGGAGGCAACAACTTGGAGCAACAGCATACCACCTCTCAACCGGGTCAGGGAGGGAGGGAGGCTTTCTGGGGTGTGTGTGTGTGTTTGTGTCTAAAACCCTTCTCAAAACCCTCTCTTGCAAGCCTCCCCATCTGTCATGACCAGGGGTTGGAACCGGTTCAGGGAACAGAACAGAAAACTGTAGAATAACGATATTTCCGAGGAACAGAATCAGAACCGGGAACGAAAGTGATCTATACTATTCCGGAACAGAATCGTTAATTCATGGGACCGGTTAATAACGTTCAACAAAGCGCCTATGCAAAGCCCTCACTCTGTCACTCAGAAACTTTATTCCAGTGTCTGCCTGCCAGCTGAACATCTTTGCCAGTGTGTGTGCATGTGTAGGCAACGTGCCCCTCCCCCTTCGAAGCTTAGGCTACTGTAGCCTATTGACGTTACAAGCGTGATTCAGAAATTAGGGAGTGTTTATTTGTTAGAGAACAATGGATTAACTTTTTCAATGTTAGTTAATTTAGGATACTATAGTTATCACATTTCACATTGGATTTATTAACTACAAAAAGGTAATACGTGTTTCTATTTTAAATCTGGTGTGGCTCTAGCTAGCTCTGGCCCAACGTTAAGCCAACGCTCTGAAGTTCAAATACATTCAAAGTTCCTTCATAGAAGCCGCTCCTCCGTAGGTATAATTATGTGGGCCTAATTCAGGTAATGCATGTCATAACAAGATGCCCAGCGCTTCAAGCCAAGCCTCCTCCTCCACCCTCTCTCGCTTTCTCCCCACCCGCAAAATTTCAGTCGCATCTCGCACCCTACATTTGTCTGTCCAATGCATGTAAACAACTATAGCTTGCCCGCTCCATATACTGTAGCATGCTGCTCTATCCACACTGATTGGTGAAGTTATTTCATGTCGAGCTAAATGTAAAACAAATTTTGATTTCAGAGGTTTAAAAAGAAACTATATAAACCGTAACTTTTTTGGGGTTCGAACTGGTTCAGAACTGCTGGTCGAAACAAACTGCTGGTCGGAACAGTGGAACGTAACAAAAAATAAATGAATAAGTTCTGTTCAGAACTAAACAATTTCAACCCCTGGTCTTGCCACATCACCACACACACTGACTACCCACGCCACTCACACACACACACATACACACACACAAACACAAACACACACACACACAGCCACGGGAGCTGCTACTGCAGGGTGATGGATTACACCCTGTAGAATGGAGCAGAATTTCACGGAGCAGAACTGTCCCAAGTGGATATGACATTGGTAAATGATGGCGATCGTACATAAAGCCCCCAGCCATTACTCTACTAGGTTGACATATTAAAAGGGGCTAGGCAGTAGGCAGCAAGTTGGGATGGAGAGAGAGAGAAAGAAAAAGAGAGAGAGAGAGAGAGAGAGAGAGAGAGAGAGAGAGAAGGAGAGAGAGAGAGAGAGAGAGAGAGAGAGAGAGAGAGAGAGAGAGAGAGAGAGAGAGAGAGAGAGAGAGAGAGAGAGAGGGCGTGGAACCACAACCAGTTTCCAAGAGAGGTGCAGTAGTCCATCATATGGGAACAGGTGGATGAAAACCAAAAGAGGTATCTGCTGGATAACCTCCAAGAGATGCTATCAGCCTTTGTGACAAAATATATGTTGTGATTCTAACCTGCATGGTCTGTATGAAGTGAGATGGAGAGAGATGGAGTGGGATGGAGTGAGATGGAGTGAGACAGAGGGAGATGGAGAGAGATAGAGAGAGATGGAGTGGGATAGAGTGAGATGGAGTGAGATGAGAGAGATGTAGTGGGATGGAGAGAGATAGAGGAGATGGACGAGATGGACTGAGATGGAGAGAGGGAGTGAGATGGAGTGAGATGGAGAGAGATGGAGTGGGTTGGAGTGAGATGGAGTGAGATGGAGAGAGATGGAGCGGGTTAGAGTGAGATGGAGAGAGGGAGTGAGATGGAGTGGGTTAGAGTGAGATGGAGTGAGATGGAGAGAGATGGAGTGGGTTGGAATGAGATGGAGTGAGATGGAGAGAGATGGAGTGGTTTAGAGTGAGATGGAGAGAGGGAGTGAGATGGAATGGGTTAGAGTGAGATGGAGTGAGATGGAGAGAGATGGAGTGGGTTAGAGTGAGATGGAGTGAGATGGAGAGAGGGAGTGAGATGGAGAGAGGGAGTGAGATGGAGTGGGATAGAGTGAGATGTGGGATAGAGTGAGATGGAGTGAGATGGAGAGAGATGGAGAGAGATGGAGTGGGTTGGAGAGAGATAGAGGAGATGGAATGAGATGGAGTGAGATGGAGAGAGATGTAGTGGGATGGAGAGAGATAGAGGAGATGGAGTGAGATGGAGTGAGATGGAGAGAGATAGAGGAGATGGACGAGATGGAGTGAGATGGAGAGAGGGAGTGAGATGGAGTGGTTTGGAGTGAGATGGAGAGAGATGTAGTGGGATGGAGAGAGATAGAGGAGATGGACGAGATGGAGAGAGGGAGTGAGATGGAGTGGGATAGAGTGAGATGGAGTGAGATGGAGAGAGATGGAGAGAGATGGAGTGGGTTGGAATGAGATGGAGTGAGATGGAGAGAGATGGAGTTAGATGGAGGGAGATGTAGTGGGATGGAGAGAGACATAGTGGGATGGAGGAGATGGCAGAATATGGAGTAAGATGGAGAGAAATGGAGTGCGATCGAGGGTGATGGAGGGAGATGGAGGAGATGAAGGGAGATGGAGTGGGATGGAGGGAGATGGAGGAGATGGAGTGAGATGGAGTGGGATGGAGGAGATGGAGTGAGATGGATTGAGATGGAGTGGGATGGAGGAGATGGAGTGAGATGGAGTGAGATGGAGGGAGATGGAGGAGATTGAGTGAGATGGAGTGAGATGGAGGGAGATGGAGTGAGATGGAGGGAGATGGAGGAGATGGGGTGGGATGAGGGAGATGGAGGAGATGGAGTGAAATGGAGGAGATGGAGGAGATGGAGTGAGATGGAGGAGATGGAGTGAGATGGAGTGAGATGGAGTGAGATGGAGGAGATGGAGGGAGATGGAGGAGATGGAGGAGATGAAGTGAGATGGAGTGAGATGGAGTGAGATGGAGTGAGATGGAGGGAGATGGAGTGAGATGGAGGGAGATGGAGGAGATGGGGTGGGATAGAGGGAGATGGAGGAGATGGAGTGAGATGGAGGAGATGGAGGAGATGGAGTGAGATGGAGGAGATGGAGTGAGATGGAGTGAGATGGAGGGAGATGGAGGAGATGGAGTGAGATGGAGTGAGATGGAGTGAGATGGAGTGAGATGGAGTGAGATGGAGGAGATGGAGGGAGCTGAAGCCCTCAGCTCAGCTCAGAGACGTTAGATAGTCAATGAGACCTGCAGATGTGAAAGGCTCATTGGGCCCCCACATCTAGACATGAAGGTCGGCGGTAACGGAAGAAAGGCACCTTTCACCCAGAGCAGGAATTCCTCCCTCCGACAGGCATGGGGCTCTTGGGCGATGTCGGTCTGGGGGCGGGGCAGGCCAAACACAGGAAGCACAGAACCAGGAAAGACTTCCTCCAGGGGCGTGTGGCAACACAGTCATCACAGATCCATCCGTGACCCCGGGCTGTTACATATGACATCAGCGCCTGGTCAGGGCGCGTTGCAGTGGATCTATGCATTGATGGGCAGAGCGGTCCACACGCAACGGCCCACATCCACCCCGTAGGTAGAGAGAGACACCACAAACAGACTGACAGACCAGACACAGACCAGACAGACAGACAGACCAGACAGACCAGACACAGACAGACCAGAGAGACCAGACACAGACAGACAGACAGACAGACAGACAGACAGACAGACCAGACAAAAACAGACCAGATAGACAGACCAGACAGACAAGACAGACCAGACAGACAGACAAGACAGACCAGACAGACCAGACACACAGACAGACAGACCAGACAGACAGACATACAGACCAGACAAACATACCAGACACAAACAGACCAGACAGACAGACCAGACAGACCAGACACAAACAGACCAGACACACAGACCAGACAGACAGACCAGACCGACCAGACCGACAGATAGACCAGACACAAACCGACCAGACAGACAAGACAGATAGACCAGACAGACATACAGAGAGACCAGACCAGACCGAGCAGACTGATCAGACAGACAGACAGACAGACAGACAGACAGACAGACAGACAGACAGACAGACAGACCAGACCAGACCAGACAGACCAGACAAACAGACCAGACAGACAAGACAGACAGACAGACAGACAGACAAACAGACCAGAGATAAACAGACCAGACAAACAGACCAGGCACAGACCAGACAGACAGACCAGACAGACCAGAACAGACAGACCAGACAGACCAGACAGACCAGACAGACAGACAGACAGACAGACAGACAGACAGACCAGACAAACAGACCAGACAGACCAGACTTAGCACGGGAGGGAAGAGGACTTAGGAATCGTGCCTAGAACAAAACCTAATTAAATCCAATCATCGATCGGCTGATCTTTTGAACAAATTAGTCAGACTCACAAACCTGTCCGCCCGTGCTGCGCGTGCTTAATGCACAAACATCTCAAACTGCCAGAGCCAGGGCTCATTCCCCGGGTAACTCTGTTGTCAGTGCCAGTAGTCAAGGTAACATGTGTGTGAGTGTGTGTATGTTGCAGCTGTGCTCAGAGAGACATAAAAACACCCTACAGAGAATTGTCCTTTGTTCCTGTTTGAAGTGTGGCAGATCCCACCCAGCTGCATAGGGAGAGAGGGAGAGCCTGACTCTCCTGGGCCCGTATTCACAAATCCTCTCAGAGTAGGAGTGCTGATCTAGGATCAGGTCCCCATGTCTTATTCATTACGATAAGCACTCTGCCTCTGAGAGGCTTTGTGGATATGGGGCCCGTTGCACTGTTATCCAGCCCTAAGACAACTCTCTCTCAACTCTCAGCTCCCAGTGGCAGTTAAATTATCTGGAGGGCAGCACTTATGTTCATTTATCCCACCTAACCTGGAGGGCAGCACTTAGGTTAATTTATCCCACCTAACCTGGAGGGCAGCACTTAGGTTCATTTATCCCACCTAACCTGGAGGGCAGCACTTAGGTTCATGTATCCCACCTAACCTGGAGGGCAGCACTAAAGGTTCATGTATCCCACCTAGCCTGGAGGGCAGCACTTAGGTTAATTTATCCCACCTAACCTGGAGGGCAGCACTAAAGGTTCATGTATCCCACCTAACCTGGAGGGCAGCACTTAGGTTCATGTATCACACCTAACCTGGAGGGCAGCACTTAGGTTCATGTATCCCACCTAGCCTGGAGGGCAGCACTTAGGTTCATTTATCCCACCTAACCTGGAGGGCAGCACTTAGGTGCATGTATCCCACCTAACCTGGAGGGCAGCACTTAGGTTCATTTATCCCACCTAACCTGGAGGGCAGCACTTAGGTTCATGTAGCCCACCTAGCCTGGAGGGCAGCACTGTAAAAGCTCATCTAATGCCGGAGTGATTAGGGTGTATGCAAAATTGGGTGCGCGCACGCTCACACACATGCACACATGCACACACACACACACACACACACAAACACACACACACACACATATGTGTGCCAGACATGTGTGCCTGTCTGTCAGGAAACGGGAGAGTTTTGGCCTATTAAGTCTAATTTCTGCAAATGAACTCGTGCCTCTGAGGTTTCTTCTAGTTGCAACATAATACCTGAGAACAACCAGGTGTCCTGCCAGCCAAGAGGTCTTTGAAAAGCCTCATATATACTGCATTGTGTTCAGAACTGGGCTGTCCGCATAACGCCAATGCTGCTAATTGTAATCCAAGCCCTGACACTCACTGTGTGTGTGTGTGTGTGTGTATGTGTGTGTGAGGCCAGGCTCACTGTGTCTGCAGAGCTGAGCCGTCCGCTCTTTAACAGTTCTGTCATGTGAAGAGGCATGTTTATTTGCACTGGATGGATAGACAGCATTCAAACAGCTTGGCAGCCCACAGATTCTGTGATGCGTTTTTGAAGAAATGTGGGCACATGAAAATGCCCCACTTTATGACAAAGGATATATAAAAAAAGTGAGAGAGAGAGAGAGAGAGAGAGAGAGAGAGAGAGAGAGAGAGAGAGAGAGAGAGAGAGAGAGAGAGAGAGAGAGAGAGAGAGAGAGAGTGAGAGAGAGAGAAAGAGGGGGGATTTTAGCGCCGTGAAAAAGTTTTGTCCAAAAAAACATCTGAGTGACGAGACACGTTTTACAACTCTCTTAATCAAATACAGTGTCTGAGCAGAATCAGACATTTCATATCTTTAACTGACACCGTCTTTAAAGCCAAATGGTAAACAACATAACAAGCCAATTATGCACAGGCCTACAGGGAAGACACGTTTGTCCAAAACCGGCTGTGACAGCCTGTATGCCTGTGGTGACATTCATGGGTTGCCGCTGCTTGAATTCTGCACCACGATTCTTCCCCCAGTAGGGTTTGATTGCTCTGGGCGGGGGAGTCTTGGATCCATTTCTTCATGCTAAGAGCTCTTACTGACCCAGCATCGCTAACTGGAGCTGACGTCCACCTGCAGCAGTTAAGATGCAAGGAAACCATTTCCACTTTGATTCAGACCACTTGTTGAAGTGGCTCTCCCATGCCAAACAATGTTTGTCTGTGATGAGAAGAATGCAGAGAGAGGGATGAGTCCTGGGGCCTGCTTGCTATCTGATTCATGTGTAGAAGGGATGGTTTTATTGCCTCTTGGGGGAGGAGAGTGACAGGCAGAGTGGATTATGGGAGGTTCTGCCCAGTTTAATATCAGCTCCCCATCTGTCACTGCACTATTTCACATTGATTCAATCAACATGCTTTAGTTTGAAACCTTTCATGAAAAAAGGATCCACATTCTTTACTGGGCAACTGGTAATCAAAACTCTCTCTCTCTCTCTCTCTCTCTCTCTCTCTCTCTCTCTCTCTCTCTCTCTCTCTCTCTCTCTCTCAATTCAATTCAATTTCAATTCTCTCTCTCTCTCTCTCACTCTCTCACTCTCTAGCTTTCTCTCTCTTGCTCTCTCTCCTTAGCTTGAAAAAGTGGCCCAAGACATGATACAGTAACCATGTTGTTAAGCAGTTTATCAAAAAAACATAAAAGCAAATGTGTATTGTTGTTGAGGCATGGAGGGAGAGCGTCATAATGAGGTTTTTCTAACGCAAAACACAAAGTTTTATCATCGGCTCACAATGTGTGTGAGAGAGAGAGAAAGTGGAGAAAACAGAGAGAAAGAGAAAGAGGGAGAGAGGGAGAAACACAGATAAAGAGGAGAGACAGAGAGAGAAAGAGGGAGAGAATCTTGCATTCAAGCCACAAATATGTTGCAAAGATGTATTCCATAATTACCCAACCACATAAGCCCCCTTTCCTTCTGAATGTGCTTTGTGAGGTTGCTCATGGATTTGGCAGCTGGGTATGATATACAGGAGTGTAGCTTTGTTAGGCGGGCCCCTGGCCGTGCTCTCAAAACACGTTTGTTTAATTAAGCTCTGTGGTATTAGTTTATGGCATCATTTTCCTTCTTTAAATACTGCTCACAGGGATGCGCATTAGCCGTGTGTATGGAGCAGATTCATTGTTTGGCACAGAGGGAAACTAAACCAGAGGAACACAGTACAACGGGAGGGAATAAGAAGCTATGTGGCCTCCTAACAAAACATACAGCCAACTTCAGAAACACATGTAGAGAGCCTGCCTGTTTAGTTCCATCCTTTACACTCATTAGAATTTAGTTAGCACTGAAAGGCATGGGGAAATCATCAAGATATGCTGCAGAGTCAGACAGTTAAAACCCTGCTCTGCTACACCTGTGTCCCACATTAGATGTTCCTTCAGTCAACAGAGATCAGCCCCCAAGTGGGAGAGAACAGGGACCGGCAGCAAGAATAACCAACAGCACTGGCCCCATAGGAGCTATAGAGAAGGAGAAAGAGGAAGAGGAGGAGGGAGGAGGAGGATGAAGAGGAGGCAGGAGGAGTGTTTTTCAATTTTCATCCATCCAGTACGTCCCTAGTGAAAACCACTCCTGCAGTCCTCCAGCCCTCCAGCGCTGCAGCCAGCCCCAGGTCTGGATCTCCAGATGTGCACTCTGTGCCCCGGCTCTCTCTGCCCTGGTGCCCTTGATGACAAATGTTTGTTTGAAGCCGTCTGGTTCTCCTCAAGTGTAGCACTGTCCCAGAGGAGGCTCTCATCTTGACCTGTCCAACCAACGCATTCCCCTATGGACAACTCATTCCTCCACTGGTGGGGATCGACGATAATGTCATCACCTCATCGACAGGCAGGCCTCTAGACGTCTAGCAACACCTCCAGGAAATGTAACAACTTAGTTATGCCACCCACTAACACTTTAGCAAACACCTAACACTTTGACAAACCCCTAACACTTTGACAAACCCCTAACACTTTAACAAACCCCTAACACTGTGAGGAATTCCTAACACTTTGACAAATCCCTAACACTTTGACAAACACCTAACACTTTGAGAAATCCCTAACACTTTGACAAACACCTAACACTTTGACAAACCCCTAACACTTTGAGAAATCCCTAACACTTTGACAAACACCTAACACTTTAACAAACCCCTAACACTGTGAGGAATTCCTAACACTTTGACAAATCCCTAACACTTTGTCAAACACCTAACACTTTAACAAACCACTAACACTTTGAGAAATCCCTAACACTTTGACAAACCCCTAACACTTTGACAAACCCCTAACACTTTAACTGACCACAAGTCCATCACTAGGTCCATAACAGTCAAGTCCACCACAAGGTCAATAACGGTGAAGTCCACCACTAGGTCCGTAACAGTCAAGTCCACCACTAGGTCCGTAACAGTCAAGTCCACCACTAGGTCCGTAACGGTCAAGTCCACTACTAGGTCCGTAACGGTCAGCTAAGCTATGCCTGCTGTGTCTCTTGTTCAGTGCTGGATTCATTTACAGACTGCCTCCCAACACCAAAACACACTGAGGGCTTTTGTTTGAGTTTGTTTGGCTTTGTGCTCGTCAAATAACATTCCATCTCCGATTGTATTCACTAAGCCTGTCCCAACCAAATTAAAACCAATGATAAGCGATTACAATAAGTCAGAGGATTTGCAATTGTGCACGCAATGTGTACGCAGTGGAAGGAAGGGAACGGATCTCAAAACAATATGTTCTCTCTAACTGCCAATAGGACTGTGGGGGCAGAAAGAGATCCATTGTGCCCACATTTACTTCATGAGAGGAAACAACGTCAGGAACCACACTCAGAGCTGCAGTCATTTGCATTCCTCCTTCTCTGTACCCGCCCTCCTCTGGCCTACCAATTACCACAACAATCACACTGACATTTAAACACTTTATTAGGATCTAGTTCCAAGGGAAGCGAGGGACCTCTCTGCTGTATCCTCCATCATTGTATATACATGTAATTTACATTTACGTCATTTAGCAGACGCTCTTATCCAGAGCGACTTACAAATTGGATGTCGCAGCTCTGTGTAGAGCCCCTGGGGTGTATGTGATTTAAACAATATGCTTGTAATCAGCTATAATACTAATATAACCCATTAGTCAATCTCACATTTTATCCTATTTACCTTTGCCTCTTAATCTGTCCATACACCAACTACGCAAATTGTAATTATCAACAGTAATCAGCTTATATGTTGTGTATATTTGTCTATCATACCAATAGGTCGTTATAAATAAAACGTCACAACACTGTGCAGAGCATTCAATTTGGCTGCTTGGGGGCAAGGAGACCCCCAGTTCCGCTAAAACCACTGACAACTACATGCTGTTTTCAAGGGATTGTTAAATAAATGTTATAACTATTTGGTTTTAATATCATCACCTCTTGAAGAGCATAGTTAGAACTACACATTTCGGATTATTCCACATTTAGCTCTAAATCAGAGTTATACGGCAAGTAACTGCATGCTTTTCATGATCAGTAAACATTGATTGATCATGTATTTTCAGATACGTGTGGGTATCCTCTCCATTAGGCATGTAGCTAGCTAAGCAAACAACGTGTAATTTAGCTTGCTTCATCAGAGATTTGACTTTTGGAAAGAGCTTGACATCAGCAAGTCATCGTCCTGGTAATGTTGTCAGTCGGACTACTGTCATCTCCACTATAGATGGCAAGCAGATCAAACAATATTTGGATATAGCCATCTAGTTTGTCCCCTGAAAGTTAGCTTGTTAACTAGCCATATTGACGTGATCTGCTATTAGCTAGCTAGCCAATTTGACGTGGTCCATCAATCAATATAGCCTATCATGTCTGTCAGCAGCAATTGTGATTAAACAATGTTAACTAACTTCACTAGGAGGCCTACGTTGGTTGGAGAAAAAAGTACATTAGGTCTACTTAGGGAGTGAACGTTATTTATAATAAGGGTTACATGGAGAAAATCGTACCTCTCTGAAATGAAAATGGATGGCCCTCTTCAGCTAAATATATTTTACCTAAACCCTCCCGAAAAAAAATATAAAAAATAATGTGACCCTCCCCTATACCCAACATTTTAATTAAAGCATAAAGTGGATAGCAGAGAACATGTCTACCGTTTACCCTCACTTCTTGGACAGACCAGAGCCTTAGACATGCAGTTTTAGAAACGATTTTTCATCCTGTAAGCGTTACATGGCAACGCAGGAATTTTGATAGAGCACAGGGCTGCGGTTCAGAAGGTTGTTGGTTCGCAGACAACCGTGGACTAGAATACGGGTGGAAAGATATCCTTTATAGTACAAACATTGCATGAATCTATCATCGTGTTGCAGGTCCGAGAAAATATTGCCCTTTATAAACATTTCATGCAATTCTACGTATTTTTACATAGTAGCAGAATCTTTTTTAATACCACATAATTTACCGAAATTACAGACTAAGAATGGACAGAGAGATAGGCCTATGTGTTCATCTTATAATTTCTCTAATGCCAAATCAGTGTGTCTTGTTGGCAAACAAAACTGTCTCTGTTTACAAATAATTAAATCTGAGACATCATTAGGAATCTGAGATTGGTACTTTCAAAAGTTAAGCCTACCTTTCCACCCCAGACTGCTGACTACTCTTCTTCCGTTTCTTAGCCCAATGAGAGAAAGTCACAAGTTTCCCCAAAAGCTGTCTGGGTTTAAACATCTTCTATTGTACAGAAAGTTAATAGCTTAATCAATTGATAGTGGCAGAATGAAAGCACTTCCCAAGCAAAGTACAAAGAAACGAAACAATGCATATGCATCGGAGTCACGTATTTCACGGGTATTTTACAGCTTGTTTCTAGCATAAAGCATTGCGGACTAAAGCGCTATTATAGATCAAAGTAAAAGGTAGGCCTATGGTATACCCTTTCATACCCCTTCAATTCGAGTCTTGGTTTTAACTTAACAGTCCTTTACTGACAAGGAGTTAGGCTATTTATAGAGTGTATTGTGGGTGGAGGAATTGACCGACAAATCTATGGATATAGCAGCCTATAGCTTAATTTGGTCTGTCAAACAGGTAAGCCTATCTCTTATTTCTTAAATAGGAATAAATAGGCTCCACCACAAAGCCCACTTGTTGTTAGTAAAGTCGAATTGAAATATAGATGGTTTAAATTAATTATGCCTACTTTCAGCACCATGAGCTGTCCATTTCCGATTGATTGTGCTGCGGAATATGGCTTATTGTGAGGTCAATAACTCTGATAAATACATCATGGGCAAGAAATACATTGTTTTTAATAAAATCAATTAAAGTTGTAGTAAGCTATCAAAGTTGACCTCCGTGTAGCTCAGTTGGTAGAGCATGGCGTTTGCAACGCCAGGGTTGTGCGTTCAATTCCCACGGGGGCCAGTATGAAAAATGTATGCACACACGAACTGTAAGTCGCTCTGGATAAGAGCGTCTGTAAAATGTCCTCCTCATCTTAGCGCTCTCCTTCTCAAACTGAACAGGCTAGTCCGCGCGCAAGAGCCTACACAGCACAGCCATTGGTTAGGCAGCACACAAAACGTTTTTTGATCAGCAAGAGCAGAGCAGGCCGGAGCTCAGTGTTAGAATATCGATTGCAGTGTGTAATGCAGGCTAGTTTTATTCACACCATCCCAACAGCTATTTTAGAAATCTAACTGCTCTGTGCTTCTCTGAGCATGCACTTCGTAGCCTATAGCCTATAGGCTATGGATTATTTGATTGTAGACCACACTAAATAGCGGAGAATCAGAGATGAGGGGTGGCATCGGGCACACATCGATATACACGGAGTATACCAAACATTAGGAACACTTCCCTAATATTAAGTTGCACCCCAGCCTCAATTCGTCGGTGTCGAAAGCGTTCCACAGGGATGCTGGCCCATGTTGACTTCAATACTTGCCACAGTTGTGTCAAGTTGGCTCAAGGTTTCAAAATCCTTCTTCAACCTGTCTCCTCCCCTTCATCTACACTGATTGAAGTGGCTTTAACAAGTGACATCAATAAGGGATCATAGCTTTCACCTGGATTCACCTGGTCAGTCTATGTCATGGAAAGAGCAGGTGTTCTTAATGTTTTATACACTAATTCTAACATTTAATCAATTACAAATGACATGACCCTCCCATGGACTACATTTAAAAAATACTAAACACTGAAATTGAAAAAACATGAACCCCCACCATTTTCCTCCAGGTAACCATTCTGTACATTTTGATCCATCCCTTACCACTGTATTTAGCCAACTGTACAACGTTTCTACCTGTAGTTTACAAAGTAAACATTATCAGCTAACAATACATCAGCAAATGTGCCCTTCTGCTGCTTGACAGGCAGACCCCACAAAAGTTGGGAAATAACCTAAACTACTCATACTTGTCAGGTATAGTGCACTTATTTTATATCACTCAAATATCCAATTAATGGTGGCCAATATTGAGAGATAGCATGAGGCTACCCTCACATATCAGAAATTACATGATCAATTGATGTTTACTGATCATGTAAAGCATGCAGTTACTTGCTGTATAACTCTGATGATGGAGCTAAATGTGCACAATCGTTTTGCATGGAATAATCTGAAATGTGTAGTTCTGACTTTGCTCTTCAAGAGGTGATGATATTACAACCAAATAGTTAACATTTATTTAACAATCCCTTGAAAATAGCACGCAGTTGTCAATGGTTTTAGCAGAGCTGGAGTCTCCTTGCCCCCCAGCAGCCAAACCGAACACTCTGCACCGTATTGTGACGTTTTATTGATAA
The DNA here is from genome assembly GCF_020615455.1 of Coregonus clupeaformis. Lineage (NCBI taxonomy): Eukaryota > Metazoa > Chordata > Actinopteri > Salmoniformes > Salmonidae > Coregonus > Coregonus clupeaformis. The sequence goes on along the minus strand of NW_025533684.1, from coordinate 125,328 downwards.
CGACCTATAGATGAGAATGGAATCAACCCCCTATCCTTTATGATAAAAATGTGTGACAAAAAGCACAAATAAATTAGGTTTTAATATCAAGGGAGGACACATCTACCAATCCAACCACAAAGTGTAAAATGTATATTTCTCCATGGTAAGAGGGCAGAATATGAAGAGCTAAGGTTTTCCATGAAGACCTGGCTAGGTGGAAGTGGAAGCTGTTGAGGCCCAACCTGTTCCAGACCAGAGACCAATGTACCCTCACCACTGAGATCACTTGTCTTGGACCCTACTCTTCATTAGGTTCCTACTCTACTCTTGGACCCTACTCTTGGACCCTACTCATGGACCCTACTCATGGACCCTACTCTTGGTCCGTACTCTTGAACCCTACTCTTGGACCCTACTCTTGCACCCTACTCATGGACCCTACTCTTGGACCCTACTCTTGGACCCTACTCATGGACCCTACTCTTGGACCCTACTCTTGGACCCTACTCATGGACTCTACTCTTGTTCCGTACTCTTGAACCCTACTCTTGGACCCTACTCTTGGACCCTACTCTTGGACCCTACTCATGGACCCTACTCTTGGTCCGTACTCTTGAACCCTACTCTTGGACCCTACTCTTGGACCCTACTCATGGACCCTACTCTTGGACCCTACTCTTGGACCCTACTCATGGACCCTACTCTTGGACCCTACTCTTGGACCCTACTCATGGACCCTACTCTTGGTCCGTACTCTTGACCCCTACTCTTGGACCCTACTCTAGGACCCTACTCTTGGATCCTACTCTTGGACCCTACTCTTGGGCCGTACTCTTGAATCCTACTATTGAACCCTACTCATGGACCCTACTCTTGGAACCTACTCTTGAACCCTACTCTTGAACCCTACTCTTCTCATTCATTCCAGTGTCCTGGTCTTCACAAACTGGTGTGGTCAAGGGGGACATCTCCCTCTTTTACAGAGATGAAGTACCTGATAGTTAAGTAATTGGAAAACCTGGAGGATGATGGGAAAGCCATGCGAGGACTGTAAAATAATGTTTATAACCATATTTTTTTCTTAACTTTTTAAACTTTGAACTGCGAGTGCTATAAAGTGAAATAAATCTTGTCCCGAGGCTCATCCTTGTAATTTTGCACTCCGCCACATTAAAAAGAAGTCCGACGTGGAGATGAGGGGAGCGGGCCGAAACGCAGGCCTGAGCCCCCTCTTTGAGCCAAACTCATCAAACCGTCCTTCTTTGAATTATTGTACCAAAACAGTGGATAACACAGGAAAATGTGTTCTGCTTTTCCTCAGGCCTTCAGAGTCAGACGAGAGAGAGAGAGAGAGAGAGAGAGAGAGAGAGAGAGAGAGACGCCACTTTCTGGTCCCGCTTTGTTTTTAATAACATTATCAACATGGCTTAGACATACCTCTGACAACACCTCCTCTAACTGGTTCTGATGTGGTGTTGGCTGGCAGAGAGATAGCGAGAGAAAGAGAGAGAAAAAAGAGAGAGAGGGAGAGAGAGAGAGAGACAGACAGACAGAGAGAGAGACAGACAGAAAGAGAGGGAGAGAGCAAGAGAGAGAGAGTGCGAGAGAGACAGAGAGAGAGAGAGAGAGAGAGAGAGACAGAGAGACAGAGAGACAGAGCGTCTGCTGTGTCATTTTGCCAAATATAGCCCAGCAAAGCACCACGCTGTGGAATAAGATCACGCTCTAATGATTACATATTTTTACGACAGTGTAATCTAAATTTTGCTAGCTGCTTTTCAGAAAACTCTGCAGATTGTCAATAGGTGAGCTGGTTGATGACAATGTGTATCCTCACAGAGTTAATACTATTTTCCATAGGTTTACTTTTCCATTGGAAGGAGACTGGGAGAGGGAATCTTTTTGGTGTCAAAATGGGGAGTGGGCCAGGGCCCTGGAAACATCTGTGAGCCATTATATCGGAGAAATCTGCAGCCGGCTGGCAGGTTCAATAAGATGTGACAGGTAATTAAGGTGCCAGAATCCAATTAAGGCTGGTTGTGCTAGGGTGCTGTCTTTCCTCAACCACCAAGGTCCCACAGGAAACAATGGGCCATGCCAACAGGACCGTGAGCTGGTACTGTGGGGTCACACTGTGAAACAGCTGAAAATGCTATGAGCATGGCTCAGAGTTGAGACACACAGTCATTATGTCCTACCATTATAATTTCTAGCACCTGGTGGTGGTTCTATGATGCAACGCACCACCATGGTTAAATACTGCAGAAACAATACAATGATGAAACTCCTTCTCTACAACTAGAATTAAAGAAAACAAAAGAAGTATGAGGAGATAGAATCAGGTTGGGCGGGGCAGGGGGTGGGGCAGGGGGCGGCGATGGAGAATAAGGCCCATGCACGGTGAAGGTCAGCAAGCTGGCTACAGCACATCTTTGAGTCATCCCCTGTTGCCACTTGGCTCCGTCACACAGGGAGAGAGAGAGAGAGAGAGAGAGAGAGAGAGAGAGGGAGAGGGAGGGGGAAGAGAGAGAGAGCTCTGGTCTCTGGGAGGAAATCCATGGTATCTGCACCCATGCTTCCCAAATATTTATCCAAACAGCTCATTTGAATACACTGGAGCCAAGGGGGCATGCATGTGGTACCGAAGGGGCCAGGGAGAGTGAGGTGAAGCAGGCGAGGAAACCCGGGGTCAGGGTGCGTGAGAGGGGTGACCAAAGGGGCACCTCTGAAGTGGGCAGCGCCAGCCTTCATGGGATGTCAAATACTAGGGACCTTTATGCTCCCCCAAAAAATGACAGTAGGCTGAACAAATCAACAATGATGAAAAGAAAAACAACAAGAGCCCAGCTAGTGACAAAAAGGAAAGAATGTCTCTGACCTGAGCTATGAGGTGTAATGCGTTCCAGCAGCCACCTTTTGGAGGCCCTCAATAAACATCTGGTCCTTTGTACACTGCTAAACATATGTGGTGGCAGTGCAGTGCCTGGAGATGCGGAGATATATAGAGAGAGGCTGGAATAAAACGAATGACTGCAAATGTGCCTGAAACCTCCAGAGGACACCGCCATGTGGTGTCAATCAGATCAAGTTGACATTTAGACAAATAAAATTCATCGGATAACAAGCTTTCACTGCTCCACTGCTTACCTTAAGCTCCCGGTACTGGAGGACGAATTAAAGGGAGAGGAGAGAGAGAAACTTTTCCATTACTGATATGTAATGTATGATGGTTTGTATCACTGACTGACTGTTGTATCTGTTCTAGAAAAAACTTCAGCATCAGTGTGATAGTAGAGAATCCGTCCAGGCAGCTTCCCATGGAGGCTCATTATCCCAGGATCTGTGTACAGCAGTGCATTTAACAGGAGCACAACAGTCAGCCTGCATGATTAGGCCTCTTTATTACTATACAAGATCTATCATCATGTGGTGAGTGAAACAGAGAGTGAGACAGAGAGTGAGAGAGAGAGAGAAAGAGAGTGAGAGACAGAGAGAGAGAGTAAGAGAGCGAGAGAGAGAGTCAACAGCACCACACCCCAGCACCACGAGGAGACATGGATGAACTGTGCTGTGAGTGAAGCCAGTGAAGAGTGTGCAGTATGCTGCAGTACTCTGGCCCTCACAGGCACTGACTGAATCCACTGGATACTAGCACAGGCTCAACCTATGGACTCTTCAGGCTCAACCTATGGACTCTTCAGGCTCAACCTATAGGCATGGGTGAAAGTAGATTTAATATCTTCTCGGTACATAGAATAACATATAGAATCCCTAATAATTCAATAGGATCTCTGTTGGCCTAAATGTGTCATTTAACTTTAAAATGTATTACCTTTTATTGTGGCATAAACACAACCTCATGATGTTTTCATCTGACTGTCAAACAATCACTTCAAAGAGTTCCTTTAATAGGCTACCCAGGCACGTTCATACACTCGTAAACATATTTCCAGCCTCCAAAGAGACATCGTTGAACCACATCGCATTTTGGAGCGTAGGCTATACCATCAGTTTTCAAGTACATTTGCTAATTTTTCATACCTCTGACATACAGTAATGATAAATAATGGTGCAGACATTTTGTTTTAATTATTGTGATAGGCTCATGTTTTACCGGTTCGGCGTACTCCCACTATTTATTTTGCTGGGACGTCGTACCGGACCATAATGCCTTACTTTCACCACTGCCTATAGGAAACCTGCTCTGCTCTGCTCTGATGACACAAAAGGAACTGTGTTGTGTCAGAGAGGAGGCTGAAACCAAACAGGAAGCGTTTGACAACGTGAGCCGGGCAGGCTGGCGGGCGGGCGTGGCGGATGGAGGGCGACCAACAGCAGAGCTAGCAGATTGGAGAGTATGTACCTTGGCCCACTGCCCTGACGCTCCACAAGCCTTACAGACTCTCAGCACAGCAGCCGGCCCACAGGCCCCTAGATCAGCTTCTCCTTCCTTCTGAGTAATCTTCATAAATTTGATGGCAGTGGCGGTGGGGGTGATTATGCTCATCAATTGTGCTCAGACGCCAAGCCCCCGTCCGGTTCTGTCCATCCCCCTCTCCGCCCCTCTCCCGGGGGTACCTGGCTGAGGCCTGGCACTGTTCCCCTGCCCTAACCCAGACACCCCAGGGGTGCGGAGAATAGGAAAAGAAAAACAAAGCAGCCAATGAGGTAGAAGTGCTCTGTAAGCAACTGGGGAGTAGAGGCGGCATGCCAGTCAAGGCTCATTAAAGGAATACATTTCTCCTTTTAGTGCCGCTTAGCAAAACTAAACAAGCACAGAGGGCTAAACCTGATAATCTGAAGAAGCCGTCTGATACAGTAAACCTGCCTGTGATCGGCTGAGTAGCCTAATTTAGAGGTGACTGAGTGATTCAGACCACCCTCTCCACCCCCCCTGGAACCATCACCCTGACTGGCTACCAGACATGGAGGTCCACCGCTCCGCTCATAATTCAGCTATTCCCTTCTCCCTTCTGGACACTCACATACATTATTAACTTTAGGATAACCTCTGATGCCATAGCTTATGTATGAGAGTCCTGACAGGCAGTCTGGCCCGCCTGGCCCCCAGGGCACACTGCTGAGAGCGAGGGGTCCCATGGAGAGAGAGAGAGGGGTCCCGTGGAGACTGGAGAGAGAGAGAGAGAGAGAGAGAGGGGTCCCGTGGAGACTGGAGAAATAGAGAGAGAGGGGTCCTGTGGGGAGAGAGAGAGCGAGAGAGGGGTGGGGGGGGGGGGGGTCCTGTGTAGAATGGAGAGAGAGAGAAGCAGACTGCCTGAGGCTTCCACAGCCTATAAACAACAACAATAGGCCTTATTTGAGTTTTTCTGTTTCTCAGAAATCAGCGTTCTTGAAAGGATTTTCTATTAATAGCTATTACTTTTACACAGAGCTTCTCTCATTAGGAAGGCTTCCATATTGCGTTGATACATTCAAACTGTGAAAGTAATCACTTTTGAGGTGACTGCAAGGCATCTGCCAGGAAAACCCCAAACTGTAAAACGTGTCAAGAAATGACTGGGAATTTCCCTCTTCTCTTTCTTCTCTCACCGACTCACCAAGCCAAGTGGTAAAGTTTTATCAAAACATTTTACATCAAAGCAAGCCTCTTGTCACATTCTGATACAGCATAGCAGAAAATAATGACCTGTAAATTATGCTATCTTAGTAGCAAACAAATGGATGGCTTCATTTGCAGAGTTAATTGTACCAAAATGACATTTCCGCAGCCTTTTTCTCTACAACTAGCTTTATTTGTCTATGGATAGAGGAAAGATTAAAAATGAAGGAACAAGGACAGGTGTTTGATTTGAAGTCAAAGCTATGCGTTTGATAAATAAACCAACAGCCTTTGTTTTTTCCTTAGATGTACTGTGATTATCCGATCTGAAACCAGGCCACCATTTTGGTTTTTTGGCTATTCTTTCTCTAATGATGTAGTGGAGTGAGCGGTTCAGTGGCCTGGTGTGATAGGTTGTGATAGAATAGGGGACTCTAACTGTATTCCCTTTATTCCCTTCGTGTGGCTGCATTCCCTGGTTGCCATGCTGTTTGAATTAGCGCTGACATCAGCACCCCATCCCTGGGCCCTTCCTCTCCTCATTAGGCCAGCTCCAAAGGTAAATACATCAATTTTAAGAAATAAATCCAGCCCAAACCTAAACACAGCCACCCATTCCAGACGTACTATTCAATCAAACAAAAAGCCATCACTGATTATTCAGACCAGGGGAGGAATTTGTTTCCTCCTTGATATCTGTCTGACTCTAAAATGTGCATTAGAAGTCACCCTAATCTAATTTCCTTGTCGGAATTCCAACATTACCCTACCGTCCTAATTTCCAAGCTGAACCATGTATGATATCTTATATATCATATTTAATCTGTGTTTGAGCATGCGTTCTGCTACATTAAGTGCAGTAAGCACTGTGGTGCATAGGCAGTAGTCATTACTGGTCATTAGTTCTGCATCTGCCTGTACCACCACCACTGTACAGAGAGAGGTGGCCACCTGGGGAATATTCAGTAGGGACAGAGCTCTAATTGGCTGTCTGGTTGTCTTACAGAGTGGAACGCTGTGGCTTCCTCTCTGGGATCTCCACCCTGCCTGGTGGATGGCAGCAGTGACAGTTGAGGCATTGGGAGAAGGCATAATCCTCATCTCTTTGACAGCTGAGGAATTGTGTGGGGGAATCTGGGGTGAATCTGGCCAGTGGATGGATCATGAATGTCTCTGGGGGCTGGTTTTGATGAGCACTCCCCGGGGCCTAGACTGGGCTAAGCAGGGGAGATGGAGAGGGTGGGTGGAAGTGACAGGGGTGGGGTGCTGTGAAAGCAATGAGAGAGCCAGGCATACAAACGACACGATCAAGTAGCTTTAATCATCGACATTCCATCAGGTTTCATCTTGAAAGACTCCAGTGTAACAAGACAGGACAGGGGCAATGTGGTGAGGAGGGAGGGTGTGAATGGGGGATGGAGGGGGGTTGACTTCCATTAAAGGGACCCAATTTTCACACTTCTGCACCAGGGAAATGAATGCTCCCTTCTATGGGGGGACCAGCTGAAACAGGCTAACTAACATTGCCCCCCATCCCCGTCCCACGCATGCAGAGCCCATAGCCGGCCGTAAACTCAGCGGAACACAGTCAATTTCTCCAGGACAGTAAATCAGGGCCTTGCCTCGCCTGCCTCTCTTCTCCCAGCCGCTATGAGCAGTCAGCTAGTGTTTCAGCTCCAGAGGGAGGAGAACTGTGTCTCTGAGGTGAAGGGCCTTTTAATTGTGGAGGTTTGATTGAACACAGCCCGTTATTGATTTCAAGATGTTTACACAGAGCCACTCTTTGTTTGCAGGAGCGCTGTCTACCAATTAATGAAAACAATTTAGATGCTTGGAATAGGGAAGGTGGGAGGGAGAAGGGAATGTGATGGGGTTGTCAGGGAGAGGGAGGAAGGCCATTTATTCATAGAGGTAGAGCGTAATAGGAGTCTGTAACCAAGGCCACTGGCAATTACCTTGTGGAGAAACTACAGGCCCTGCTTTATTCACTGCAGTTCTGTGCTGCAATCGCAACATACTGGCTGACAGGGCGTGTCAGCAGAATGAAGGCGAGAACGCTACACAGGCGAGATCTCTGTCTCAACAGACTGTCTTGTCTTGTGCTGCACATATTCCAGATCAATTACTGGTGTCAGCGGTCGGAGAGAGTTCAACGGTGTCAATGAAGAATGCAGATGGAAATAACACTAAGAAACCAAACACACCTTGTAGGAACTCGGAGAGGGACGTGTTTTTGATCTATGTTATCTGGCAAAGTGAATCCATGTTGTGAAAGAGACTGGTCTCAACTCCATAAATCAAATCCATAGTCTCCATCATGTGGAAGCGAAAGGTCTGGGGGTCCACTGAGGAGCATGGTTCCTGCTAGCCAACACCTGCTCCTAATCACCATCAATAGGAATGGTTGGGAGTGGTGACGTGTTCATATTTTAGTGAGGGAGACTACCCTCCCTCCCTCACCCCCCTCCCTCCATGGTATTACTCATCTCAGGATCAGGATGAAACAAGATGCAGGTTGACATTTATTGTCATGAGTCTTGTCCTGGAGGCAGAACTGAGTGATTTCCCCTTAGAAAGGCCAGCTGCAAAGTCCAAATTGGCTATATTGTAAAGATTCATAAAAACAAATGTGCTTTTTGGTCATAAATTAAGATTAGGATTAGGCATTAGGGTTAGCAGTGTGGTAAAGGTTAGGGTTAAAGTTAGGGTTAGGTTAAAAATCAGATTATATGACTTTGTGGCTGTTCCAGCAGAGCTGCCTCCAGAACAAGATTCATGATGAAAAAACGCTAACCTGCAAACAAGATGGGAATGATGATGGATAAATCATTCTGGATTGGCTTGATGCTCCAATGGAAGAGGTGAGCCAGCAACTATTACTGCACTCTCTCTCTCTCTCTCTCTCTCTCTCTCTCTCTCTCTCTCTCTCTCTCTCTCTCTCTCTCTCTCTCTCTCTCTCTCTCTCTCTCTCTCTCTCTCTCTCTCTCTCTCTCTCTCTCTCTCTCTCTCTCTCTCTCCAACCTCTCCTATCTTTCTTTTGATTCCTCCATTTGACAGGCCAATCAGGAACCTTTGTGGTGGTTTGGGAATGCGGGATGGCGGTGGCGTGATTCAGACTCCTCCACATCTGTGTGGAACTGAGGAACGCCGAGTGAAAGCTGGCATCAAAACTATCAAACAGAGCTCAAAGAAGAATAAATTGGGGCATTTAGTGGAGAAATGCAAATCAATAAAGCCACTATGAAAGCAAAAGGCTTTGAAGCTTGGATTCACAAAACTTCCTCCAATGGGGATTCACTATGTTGACAAACAATATATGATTTTGTCTTTTTCACCCATTGTTATGTTAATTCATGGTCTTAAGTATTAATTTGATTTTTTCAATACTACTCCTCATTGTTGCTGTTATAGTAAGATATCTGTGGAACATATTTTTTTCCTGAAAGCTGGAAAATAGATCCTAACAAAGAGAATGTGTAATGTGTAATTCAGCATGGCGGAGATAGTTTCATGTGAGATCAGGGGAATGTGACCTAGTAAAGTAAGCAAGGACAGGAAGAGAAAGAGCTGTAGCTCATTCTGAACAGACTACTTTTCCACACAAATGTAATGATGAAGTAGTGCGTCATCGTCTCAAAGAACTCTCTTCGGCTTCGCAACATGTGCTAGCTATAGCCAGATTCTGTTATCTTTGTTCATTCCATGTGTCAGATACCATTGCTTAATCATGATAATGTTCATGAAAATCAGAGGCGAATAAAGAAAGAAAGAAAGAGAGAAAGAAAGAATGAAAGAAAGAAAGAAGGGGAATGGTAGATGGAGGGGGGTTCTGCAGTGTTTGACTCATGCTGAAACCTATCCACAGCTGTTCTGTATGGTACATAAAAGGAGAACCGCCTTCTCAATCAAAATGCATGAGTTCTTCGCTTTCTCAATACCCAGCCTCAAAATATTTTGGATTATTACTTTTTCCCCCTTCCCCTTCTCCTGTGATCTGAAATACAGCAACAACGAGGAGAATACATCATCGCTCGCTCTGCACTACCTCTCTCCTGAGCAGTGGATTACAGATGGCCCTGCATGGGCTGCATTAGTTCTAGTCATTTTGAAATGATCAGCGTTCATTATCAGGACCAGATCTCTTCTGATGAGTGTTACGGGAAAAGGAACAGAAGAGTCCTGGAGGACTGGGAGGCAGGCAGCACGTCAGCCCCAGCCCAGGCAGCCCCATCACATCACAGAACCTGGCTGTTTACTTAGCATCTAATTTGTGACCCGTTTCAGGAAACTAGGCGTATGTCGCACGTTACTACTTCACAGGAGAGGCATTTAAATGTAAACATTTAAATGTTTTATCAAAATGAGTTTTTTGGCAGAAATTAATTCTGGAACATGTGAAATTTCATGTGCCTTAATAACAAACTTGTATGCCATCTGTAAATATGAATACAATTGTTAAATTCAGAATCTAGTTGGTTTAGCCACGGAAAAAGACAGGAACCTTCCAACTAGCCATGATTGGCTGAGATAATGGATGGGTTGGACATGCCAAGAGATGAGTTCGGATTGGTCTGCCATGTAGCACCCTTCTGTCGATAACATGAGCAGAAAGTTATTTTCATTTCAAGTTAAAGCATACTGTTAGCTAGCTAACGTTAGCTGGCTGGCTCGCTAGCTAACATTACATGTATGATCTGTGTAGTAATATTATTCGTATTTCAGAGCCATTTGCATTGCTAATTAGAGCCTAATGTTAGCTAGCTATCTAACATTGAACCTAGTTTCTTAGCTACCTATAGATTCATACAAGGTAGTAATGTTATGAGTTGGGATTATGGTTCATTGTTTAGCTAGCTAGCTAACTAGATAAATGTCTAAACAAAAGACTCCACTATGCAAGTAACCATTTCACTGTACCGTTTACACCTTCTGTATCATGTGCATGTGACAAATAAACATTGATTTATTTCTATAGTGTGTGTTTACCAGAGATTGTAATTTGAAGAACAACATGACCTGCACCAAAGTCAAATTAAGATATAACTTTAGGCCAACGAGATAGTGTCCAAGTTCAACATTTATTTGTTGTGAGTTTATTTTCCTGTAACAATGAATGAAAATGTGCTGAAGTTAAAACGTTGTCAGCTATTATATGGTCATTATTTGAACTGGCTAGCCAGCTAAGAACATTAGCTAGCTAGCTAACAAGCTAGAAACGAACCAAAACATTGTTGAGAAAGTTGCTTTTAGTTGCCTGGTTTGCTCAATTGACATATAGTAAATTAATTTTTAAACGGATGGGTTTATTGGTGTTAAAATACACCAGTTATGCTATTTTGGACCACCAGGCTGCTGATGTCATGCAGCCTGTTGTTTTTGTGTTTATACTTTTTCATAACAACAACGACAATTTTGATGTCGGACGACAATTGAATGTTCATGATGTCACTGCGACAACTGTCTACAGACATGTCAATAGACATAGTCTAAACCAGCCTTCAGTCTTGAAATCTTTGGTTGTTTAGTACACTACCGTATTAACCAGGGACGGCTTGTTCAATAGGGCGATATGGGCGACGCACTGCCAAACGGGAAAAGGAAGGGATTTTTTTTCTAATCAATTATATCACGGCAACAGCAGTTATCAGTGTTCACGTCTGATCTGCCAGCCACTAAATGTCAAATCAGGCTAAAGTCGTGCTTCAAATGGCCCCGCCCGTTTTTGGGGCGATTTCAGTCAAGTTGAAAATCGCCCAGAAGTCTCTCATAGCCTGTCATGTAAAATCTATTTTTTTCACATTTCAAAGCTTTCAATACATTCTCTATGGGTGTCTGTGGGCATGCACTTACGCCGCTTTCGTCATACGTGACGTAACGTTGAACGTAACTAAGACAATGGCGGCTAGAAGCGTCTCTGTTGCGACCTGCAGTGCGGCGTTATTTTATGTTTTTAATTTGTAGACTTAGTTTACAAACATTCTGCCAACCATGGATTTCCAGTGGTTGGTTTTGGACTGATCTTGTTGATCGTGTACATACCCGCTACGAACGGACTAAATAATGAAAACGCTGCTGGCAGCTGAATCCCAATACAGCTGGGAGACTTGGCTGGATGAGTCCCGGACAGAGAAGTGGAGCCGGCCACCTTCACCCTGGTCAGAGCGGACCGCGATCCTGGTAAGAGAGCGACTCTGTACCCCGACATTGAACTGCTTTCTGTGTCATTGCGACCTTACTATCAATTCAATTCAATTTAAGGGCTTTATTGGCATGGGAAACGTGTGTTAACATTGCCAAAGCAAGGGAAGTAGATAGTAAACAAAAGTGAAATAAACAATAAATATTAACAGTAAACATTACACTCAGAAGTTTCAAAAGAATAAAGATATTTCAAATGTCATATTATGTATATATACAGTGTTGTTACAATGTGCAAATAGTTAAAGTACAAATGGGAAAATAAATAAACATAAATATGGGTTGTATTTACAATGGTGTTTGTTCTTCACTGGTTGCCCTTTTCTTGTGGCAACAGGTCACAAATCTTGCAGCTGTGATGGCACACTGTGGTTTTTCACCCAGTAGATAAGGGAGTTTATCAAAATTGGGTTTGTTTTCGAATTCTTTGTGGATCGCTGTAATCTGAGGGAAATATGTGTCTCTAATATGGTCATACATTTGGCAGGAGGTTAGGAAGTGCAGCTCAGTTTCCACCTCATTTTGTGGGCAGTGGGCACATAGCCTGTCTTCTCTTGAGAGCCAGGTCTGCCTACGGCGGCCTTTCTCAATAGCAAGGCTATGGTCACTGAGTCTGTACATAGTCAAAGCTTTCATTAAGTTTGGGTCAGTCACAGTGGTCAGGTATTCTGCCACTGTGTACTCTCTGTTTAGGGCCAAATAGCATTCTAGTTTGCTCTGTTTTTTTGTTTGTTCTTTCCAATGTGTCAAGTAATTCTCTTTTTGTTTTCTCATGATTTGGTTGGGTCTAATTGTGTTGTTGTTGTTGTTGTTGTTGTTGTCCTGGGGCTGTGTGGGGTCTGTTTGTGTTTGTGAACAGAGGCCCAGGACAAGCTTACTTAGGGGACTCTTCTCCAAGTTCATCTCTCTGTAGGTGATGGCTTTGTTATGGAAGGTTTGGGAATCGCTTCCTTTTAAGTGGTTACTATCTGCCCCGTGAGTTCCCCCAATTGTTTGTTACCGTTGTGTACTGTTGATAATCACAAGTTTACTGGAGAACTGAGACCAAGTAGAGACTTTGGACAGGGTGGATATGGTATAATAAAGGCAGTTTATTCAGAGGTAAAGATATCTGGAATCGCGTGCACGGACTCGTGCACGTGTGTAGGTCACCTAAATCATCAGAAAAATTGCCCCTCCTGAGAATTTTTTCAGGAGCCGCCACTGGTATTAACTCTGTTTAGCACATGGCCTCACGTGAACCCTTAAATAGATTGGTGGGGCTAAGGCTTAAGAGGGTGTGAATGATGCTGAATGGGTGTAGACAAAGAAGAGCTCTCCAGTAGGTGTACCAAAACATTCAAGGGCCATTTTCTCAAAAGTGGGGCTACAAGATTATCAACTTTCAAAGCAGAATTACTTTCCCATTGTTCCTCAACTGTAGTGTGTGATATACCCTTTTCTAGCTCTGATTCTCTACTTTTATCCAATGTAAAAAACACAATTTCACATTTTGTTACGATACAGCCTTACTCTAAAATTGATTAAATTGTTTTTTTCCTCATCAATCTACACACAATACCCCATAATGACAAAGGAAAAACAGGTTTTCTGAAATTTTTGCATATATTACATTTACATAAGTATTCAGACCCTTTACTCATTACTTTGTTGAAGCACCTTTGGCAGCGGTTACAGCCTCGAGTCTTCTTGGGTATAACGCTACAAGCTTGGCACACCTGTATTTGGGGAGTTTCTCACATTCCTTTAAAAAAAAGTATTAGTAATTTTTTTTTCCCATTCTTGATATACACTATATTTACAAAAGAATGTGGACACCCCTTCAAATTAGTGGATTCAGCTATTTCAGCCACACCCGTTGCTGACAGGTGTATAAAACCGAGCACACAGCCATGCAATCTCCATAGACAAACATTGGCAGTAGAATGGCCTTACTGAAGAGCTCAGTGACTGTCAACGTGGCACCGTCATAGGATGCCACCTTTCCAACAAGTCAGTTCGTCAAATTTTTGCCATGCTAGAGCTGCCCTGGTGAACTGTAAGTGCTGTTTTAGTGAAGTGGAAACGTCTAGGAGCAACAACAGCTCAGCCGCTAAGTGGTAGGCCACACAAGCTCACAGAACGGGACCGCCGAGTGCTGAAGTGCGCAGCGCGTAAAAATCGTCTGTCCTCGGCTGCAACACTCACTACCGAGTTCCATGCTGCCTCTGGAAGCAACATCAGCACAAGAACTGTTTGTCGGGAGCTTCATGAAATGGGTTTCCATGACCAAGCAGCCGCACAAAAGCCTAAGATCACCATGCGCAATGCCAAGCGTCGGCTGGAGTGGTATAAAGCTCGCCGCCATTGGACTCTGGAGCAGTGGAAACGCATTCTCTGGTGTGATGAATCACGCTTCACCTTCTGGCAGTCCAATGGATTCATCTGGGTTTGGCAGATGCCAGGAGAACACTACCTGCCCCAATGCATAGTGCCAACTGTAAAGTTTAGTGGAGGAGGAATAATGGTCTGGGGCTGTTTTTCATGGTTCGGGCTAGGCCCCTTAGTTCCAGTGAAGGGAAATCTTGACGCTACAGCATACAATGACATTCTAGATGATTCTGTGCTTCCAACTTTGTGGAAACATTATGGGTAAGGCCCTTTCCTGTTTCAGCATGACAATGCCCCCGTGCACAAAGTGAGGTCCATACAGAAATGGTTTGTCGAGATTGGTGTGGAAGAACTTGACTGGCCTACACAGAGCCCTGACCTTAACCCCATCGAACACCTTTGGGATGAATTGGAACGCTGACTGAGAGCCAGGCCGAATCGCCCAACATCACTTCCCGACCTCACTAATGCTCTTGTGGAAGCAAGTCCCCGCAGCAATGTTCCAACATCTAGTGGAAAGCCTTCCCAGAAGAGTGGAGGCTGTTATAGCAAGAAAGGGGGGACCAACTCCATATTAATGCCCATGATTTGGAATGAGATGTTCGACGAGCAGGTGTCCACATACTTTTGGTCATGTAGTGTACAATTTTCTTGCTCTGAGTCTCTACTTTTATCCAATGTAAAGAACACCATTTCACATTTTGCTACATAAGACCGAATCGAGCCAGTCAGTCACATTTGCCCCGATCCAGCATGAAGGGGGACTAGTTTGGACTGGATTGCTTTGTAAGTATGGTCGGAGGTGGGGCAGGGAGGGGTTGGATTGCATTAGTTCCTGGTTGGACCAGCAGATACTGGATTTCATTGTTGGGATGAAGCAAGAGTAATTGGAGCCAGTGATCATTGTTGGTGCTGGACACTACACTGTGCTGTCTGTCCACCACATAATAAAAAATACATGGGTTTATTCTGCTGTTGGAGCCACATCTGGATCCCAGCTGTTTTAACTGTTTGTGTATTGGTTAAATTCAGGCACTCATCACACCACCTCACACTACCTCAGACCACCTCACCCCCACCAACTCCACCACCTCACACAACCTTACGCTACCTCACACCACCTCACCCATACCCACACCACTGCCCCACACCGCCCTCCACCCCCCACCCAGACCACCACCCCACACTACCTCACACCGCCTCACACTACCCCCCACCCCCACCCAGACCACCACACACCCAGATCACCTCACACCACCTCACATCATCCCACACACACCTCACACCACCCCACATCCCCTCACAACACCCCACACCATCTCATAACACCTCACACCACCCCACACCATCTCACACCACCCCACACTACCTCAAACCACCTCACACTACCCCCCACCCACACCATCGCCTCACACTGCCTCAAACCGTCTCACACCACCACAGGCCACCTCACATACCTCATCACACTGCCTCACACCACCACACACCACTGCCCCATACCACCTCACACTACCCCTCTACCCCCACACCACCTCACACCACCTCACACAACCTCACACCACCTCACACTACCCCCCACCCCCCACCCACACCGCCACCATCTCACACCAACTCCACCACCTCACACAACCTTACGCTACCTCACACCACCTCACCCATACCCACACCACTGCCCCACACCGCGTTCCACCCCCCACCCAGACCACCGCCCCACACTACCTCACACCGCCTCACACTACCCCCACCCCCCACCCAGACCACAGCACACCCAGACCACCTCACACCAACTCACATCATCCCACACACACACACCTCACACCACCGCACAACACCCCACACCATCTCACAACACCTCACCATACCCCACACCATCTCACCCCACCCCAAACCACCTCACACCACCTCACACTACCTCCCCATCCCCTACCCACACCATCGCCTCACACCGTCTCACACCACCGCAGGCCACCTCACACACCCCTCACACTGCCTCACACCACCTCACACCACTGCCCCATACCACCTCACACCACCCCTCATCCCCCACACCACCTCACACCACCTCACACCACCTCACACCACCTCACACCACCTCACACTACCCCAAACCCCCCACCCACCCACACCACCTCACACCACACTACCTCACACCACCTCACACCACCTCACACTACCCCCACCCCCCACACACACCCCCACTATCTCACACCAACTCCACCACCTCACACAACCTTACGTCACCTCACACCACCTCACCCATACCCACACCACTGCCCCACACCGCCCTCCACCCCCCACCCAGACCACTGCCCCACACTACCTCACACCGCCTCACACTACCCCCCACCCCCCACCCAGACCACAGCACACCCAGACCACCTCACACCACCTCACATCATCCCACACACACACACCTCACACCACCCCACAACACCCCACACCATCTCACAACACCTCACCACACCCCACACCATCTCAAACCACCCCACACCACCTCACACCACCTCACACTACCCCCCATCCCCCACCCACACCATCGCCTCACACTGCCTCACACCGTCTCACACCACTGCAGGCCACCTCACACACCCCTCACACTTCCTCACACCACCTCACACCACTGCCCCATACCACCTCACACCACCCCTTACCCCCACACCACCTCACACCACCTCACACCACCTCACACTACCCCCCACCACACCTCACACCACACCACCTCAAACCACACCACTTCACACCACCTCACACTACCCCCCACCCACATCACCACGTCACACTACCTCACACCATCTCACACAACCTCACACCACCCCTCACCTCCCATCCACACCACCACCCCACACAGCACCACACACCACGCCACAACCCCTAGAAGAGGAGCAAGAGCAGGTCTGAGGTGGACTGGGGTGGGCTGGGAGAGGGCTGGGGGTGGTGGAGGAGGCAGGACAAGCAGATTGCCTGGTTAGAGTTATCAGAAGTGACAGCGTGAGGCAGGGATCAGAGCTCTCTGGTTACTCACTCTGGGCAATGGATCAGGGGAATGAGCATGAACAGTAGCCAGACCAACAGGTTAGAGGAGACTGGAGAAGGGGAGAGGGGAGAGGGGAGGGGGGTAGAGAAAGGGAGAAGGGTAGAGGGGAGAAGGGGGAGAGGGGGAGAGGGGGAGAGGGGGAGAGGGGGAGAAGGGAAGAGGAGGAGAGGGGAGAAGGGGGAGATGGGGAGAAGGGGAGATGGGGAGAAGGGGAGAAGGGAGAAGGGGAGAGGGGAGAAGGGGAGAGGGGGAGAGGGGGAGAGGGGAGAGGGGAGAAGGGGAGAAGGGGAGAGGGAGAAGGGGAGAGGGGAGAAGGGAGGGGAGGGGGAGAGGGAGAGGGGGATAAGGGTAGAGGGGAAAAGGGAGAGGGGGAGGGGAGAGGGGGAGAGGGGAGAGGGGAGAAGGGAGAAGAGGAGATGGGGAGAAGGGAGAGGGGGAGAGGGGGAGAAGGGTAGAGGAAAAAAAGAAGGAGAGGGGGAGAGGGGAGAAGGGGAGAGGGGAGAAGGGTAGAGGGGGGAGAGGGGAGAAGGGGAGAAGGGGAGAAGGGAGAAGGGGAGATGGGGAGAAGGGAGAGGGGAGAGGGGAGAGGGGGAGAAGGGTGAAGGGGAGAGGGGAGAAGGGGAGAAGGGGAGAGGGGGAAAGGGGAGAAGGGGAGAGGGGGAGAAGGAAGAGGGGGAGAGGGGAGAAGGGGAGAGGGGAGAGGGGGAGAGGGGAGAAGGGGAGAGCGGGTTCAGACCCCCAGAACAAGTTTACATTAGAGCTGACATTAGTGGGGATACTGGTGTGTGACAGGAGTTTGAAGATCTAAAGAGCAGAGGTTTCAGACACGGCGGCAGACAGACTCTCAGCGGCTAATACAAAGGAGAGGTGTGTTACAGTGGCTTACGAAAGTATTCACCCGCCTTGGCATTTTTCCCTATTTTGTTGCCTTACAACCTGGAATTAAAATGGATTTTTGGGAGGTTTGTATAATTTGATTTACACAACATGCCTACCACTTTGAAGATGCAAAATATTTTTTATTGTGAAACAAACAGGAAATAAGACAAAAAAACAGAAATCTTAAGCGTGCATAACTATTCACTCCCCCAAAGTCAATACTTTGTAGAGCCACCTTTTGCAGCAATTACAGCTGCAAGTCTCTTGGCATAAGTCTCTATAAGCTTGGCACATCTAGCCACTGGGATTTTTGCCCATTCTTCAAGGCAAAACTGCTCTAGCTCCTTCAAGTTGGATGGGGTCCGCTGGTGTACAGCAATCTTTAGGTCATGCCACAGATTCTCAATTGGATTGAGGTCTGAGCTTTGACTAGGCCATTCCAAGACATTTAAATGTTTCCCCTTAAACCACTTGAGTGTTGCTTTAGCAGTATGCTTAGGGTCATTGTCCTGCTGGAAGGTGAACCTCCATCCCAGTCTCAAATCTCTGGAAGACTGAAACAGGTTTCCCTCAAGAATTGCCTTTAATTAGTGCCATCCATCATTCCTTCAATTCTGACCAGTTTCCCAGTCCCTGCCGATGAAAAACATCCCCACAGCATGATGCTGCCACCATCATGCTTCACTGTGGGGATGGTGTTCTCGGGGTGATGAGAGGTGTTGGGTTTGTGCCAGACATAGCGTTTTCCTTGATGGCCAAAAAGCTCAATTTTAGTCTCATCTGACTAGAGTGCCTTCTTCCATATGTTTGGGGAGTCTCCCACATGCCTTTTGGCGAACACCAAACGTGTTTGCTTATTTTTTTCTTTAAGCAATGGCTTTTTTTCTGGCCTCTCTTCCGTAAAGCCCAGCTCTGTGGAGTGTACGTCTTAAAGTGGTCCTATGGACAGCTACTCCAATCTCCGCTGTGGAGCTTTGCAGCTCCTTCAGGGTTATCTTTGGTCTCTTTGTTGCCTTTCTGATTAATGCCCTCCTTGCCTGGTCTGTGAGTTTTGGAGGGCGGCCCTCTCTTGGCAGGTTTGTTGTGGTGCCATATTTTTTCCATTTTTTAATAATGGATTTAATGGTGCTCCGTGGGATGTTTAAAGCTTCTGATATTTTTTTATAACCCAACCCTGATCTGTACTTCTCCACAACTTTGTCCCTGACCTGTTTGGAGAGCTCCTTTGTTTTCATGGTGCCGCTTGCTTGGTGGTGCCCTCTTGCTTAGTGGTGTTTCAGACTCTGGGGCCTTTCAGAACAGGTGTATATATACTGAAATCATGTGACAGATCATGTGACACTTAGATTGCACACAGGTGGACTATTATTTAACTAATTATGTGACTTCTGAAGGTAATTGGTTGCACCAGATCTTATTTAGGGGCTTCATAGCAAAAGGGGTGAGTACATATGCACGCACCACTATTAATTTTTTTGCATTTTTTGAAACAAGTTATTTTTTTCATTTCACTTCACCAATTTGGTCTATTTTGTGTATGTCTGTTACATTAAATCCACATAAAAATCCATTTAAATTACAGGTTGTAATGCAACAAAATAGGAAAAACGGCAAGCTCGGGCACGTCCTGCTGGCTAGATCTCTCTCCCTACAGTTCCATCTGTAGGCTCCTTGCTCGGGCACGACCTGCTGGGTAGATCTCTCTCCCTACAGCGCAGGACAATACAGATGCCAGCCCAGACACCAGCCCAGACGCCAGCCCAGACACCAGCCCAGACGCCAGCCCAGACACCAGCACAGACGCCAGCACAGACGCCAGCCCAACACAACACAGGAATTCTCCTTCAAAGGTCCAATGAGGAACGAGGTGTCTGGTTCATCTCAACGAGGGGCAGAAGACAAGGAGGACAAGGAGACCAAGGAGGTCAAGGAGGCCAAGGAAGTCAAGGAGAACAAGGAGGACAAGGAGGACAACAGCCAAAATGTGTTGAGATGAGGACAGAGAGAGAGAGATCCTCCCTGGAGGGCTGTGTAGGGAGTAGCAAAAGTATCAGTTCTCTGAGGTCCTCCATCCAGGTGGGTCATCTATACTTGGGTGGTCCTCCCTCTCCTCACTCATCTTTGTAAATTCCATTGCTGTTGACTCAGGTGCTACGGTATAGTTATTCTTGGAAGAAATGCCAGATATTAGCACCCAGCTCCCCTTATTTAGTAAACGATTACCCCATAAAACCACGTGGCATCTTAAAGCGACTATTTGTTTTTGGGTAGGTTTTTAAGAGACAGATGTTTCTCATTCCTCCATACACGCACATTGATGAGCTGCATTTCTGCATAAAAAATAAAAAAAAAAAAAAAAAATCCAACACAAATATTTCATCATAGACCTGACATGTTTTGCGACGGACCTGGTCGGTGCAGTGAGTCAATGACTAATGTCGGCATACCAGAGGAAACCTCACAAACTGTGGTAAGCCCCGAGGACTGACAAAAGAAAAATGGAACCATACGGTTTGAATTTGCCATTTAGATTACATATCCATTATTCAAACAGAGATGTCCCTCAAGGCTTATTGTAGGGAGGGTCTTGTGGAGAGACTTAATGAGATGCTGGAATGAGGGGTCTGAGGAAGTGGACTGTCTCTCACTGTGCTGTAACACCTAACAAATTAGCCCCCCCAGTCAGGTCAGCACTCCTCCCTCCTCCCTACATGCTCTGTTTTGACCCGGGCTTCAGCTGCAGCTAGCAAGAGGTGTGGTGTGTTGCGGAGCGGCTTTCGGGGAGGTCAGGACCGGGGTGTGAACAAGCAGCAGCTGTTGAGATGTGATGGGATCAGGGAGCTCCTAGACAAAACGTCCTCGCCCTGCCTTCACCCCGCACTCATGGCTACCACAGACAGAGCCCATGAATGAAACATCACACCCCACCAAACCACCCCAGTGAGCACAAAAAGGGGAATGTCTTGAATCAAAATAAGCTGGGATACTATACTCATTCAGTAGAAATACATTTCATCTCAAGCCCATCTGAACTTTATAGAGACTAGTATACGGGGGATAAAGTATGTCTATTTGGATTGGTGGGAAATACCAAACCCACTGATCCCAAAAGCACCCCCAAAATATGTGTTTACAAGAAAGGAAATAAACAGCACATAACTGAACAACTATGGTCACAGCTTTAGCTGACTTAGTCTGCTCCATGTTTGTGGCAGCGTCCTTTGGTGTACAGTCCTTTGGAATCTAGATAAGATGTTCTCAAAATACTTTTGTTCTTTAATTGAAAATCCTCTTGTAAGTTCAATAAATCTAATTAAAGATCAAATGTAATATAATATATTTTTTTCTATCTCTCTCTCACAGAAAAGACAATTGGCAATGTTCTCCAGGATCTTTTATTTAATCACACATGGGATGTGTGTGTCTCATTACCATGAAGGAAATGGCACTGGCATAAAAAAAGGGGACAACTCACATCTATTAAATCTAACCTGGCATATAAAAGAAAAGAGGGGCAAGTGGCACGACTAACAGTAATTATAACAACAATAATAATCTGCTTAATACTTCAAGCAACGAAAGGAGATGAATCCATTTCCATGCCCTATCCCCTTATTAAGGAGATGAATCCATTTCCATGCCCTATCCCCTTATTAAGGAGATGAATCCATTTCCATGCCCTATCCCCTTATTAAGGAGATGAATCCATTTCCATGCCCTATCCGCTTATTAAGGAGATGAATCAATTCCCATGCCCTATCCCCTTATTAAGGAGATGAATCCATTTCCATGCCCTATCCCCTTATTAAGGAGATGAATCCATTTCCATGCCCTATCCCCTTATTAAGGGAGATGAATCAATTTCCCATGCCCTATCCCCTTATTAAGGAGATGAATCCATTTCCATGCCCTATCCCCTTATTAAGGAGATGAATCCATTTCCATGCCCTATCCCCTTATTAAGGAGATGAATCCATTTCCATGCCCTATCCCCTTATTAAGGAGATGAATCCATTTCCATGCCCTATCCCCTTATTAAGGAGATTAATCCATTTCCATGCCCTATCCCCTTATTAAGGAGATGAATCCATTTCCATGCCCTATCCCCTTATTAAGAGATAAAAGATGCAGGAAGAATGAGCTGTGTAGAGGCTAGGACTGGTGATCACACTGGATTTAATGAGAGAGAGCACAAAGAGAGAGGGGAAGAGAGAAAGAGAGGAGGGAGCGAGAGGGGAAGAGAGGAAGAGAGAACAGAGAGAGGGGATGAGAGGAAGAGAGGAGGGGGAGAGAGGAAGAGAGCAGGGAGAGAGAGGAAGATAGGAAGAGAGCAGGGAGAGAGGAGGGAGAGAGGGAAGAGAGAAAGAGAGGAGGGAGCGAGAGGCGAAGAGGGGAAGAGAGAACAGAGAAAGGGGATGAGAGGAAGAGAGGAGGGAGAGAGAGGAAGAGAGGAAGAGACGAGGGAGAGAAAGGAAGAGAGGAGGGAGAGAGGAGGGAGAGAGGAAGAGAGGAGGGAGAGAGGAGGGAGAGAGAAAGACAGGAGGGAGAGAGGGGAAGAGAGGAAGAGAGCAGGGAGAGAGGAAGAGAGGAAGAGAGGAGGGAGAGAGAGGGGAAGAGAGGAAGAGAGGAAGAGAGCAGGGAGAGAGGGAGGAAGAGAGGAAGAGAGCAAGGAGAGAGAGGGGAAGAGAGGAAGAGAGAACAGAGAGAGGGGAAGAGAGGAAGAGAGGAGGGGGAGAGAGGAAGATAGGAAGAGAGGAGGGAGAGAGGGGAAGAGAGGAAGAGAGCAGGGAGAGAGGAAGAGAGGAAGAGAGGAGGGAGAGAGAGGGGAAGAGAGGAAGAGAGGAAGAGAGCAGGGAGAGAGGAAGAGAGGAAGAGAGGAGGGAGAGAGGGGGGAAGAGAGGAAGAGAGCAGGGAGAGAGGGGGGAAGAGAGGAAGAGAGCAGGTAGAGAGAGGAAGATAGGAAGAGAGCAGGGAGAGAGGAGGGAGAGAGGGAAGAGAGAAAGAGAGGAGGGTGAGAGAGGGGAAGAGGGGAAGAGAGCCAGGAGAGCGAGGAAGAGAGGAATAGAGGAGGGAGAGAGAGGAAGAGAGGAAGAGAGGAGGGAGATAGAGGAAGAGAGGAAGAGAGGAAGAGAGCAGGGAGAGAGAGGGGGGAAGAGGGAAGATGCACGCTTCCAAGAACAACTGATTAAGCTAATTAAAATTATAATAAAGAGGGGGGCTCACAGCCACACAGGCGGCTTCTAGGATGGACGGAGGACGGATGGAATTCCGCCTGGCTCTGTGTTAATGGGGGAGGTGGGGGAGGGTGGGCCGCAGGTGGTGGCTCCGTTACCGATCAGCCACCAGCGATACCCAGAGAGAAAGAGAGTGAGAGAGAGAGAGAGTGAGAGAGAGAGGCTTAATTTGCCTGTCCTGTGAGGCATAAGATCTCCCCTGATCGTCAAGATCTGGAAAGGTACAGTAATTATGTAAATGTCCATGTCATTAAATGCATGTTTGCTTGTCAGAGAGCTCACACGTCCCCCTACGGCTCATGGTTTCCTCTATAGATGTTTCAACTCGGGCAATGGTGAAGGAATGGATGAATACAGTATGCATGTCGGAGGAAAAAACACGAGCCTCGGAGCGGAGGTGGTCTGAGCTGCCTGTCGGAAGTGAGTTGCCGTGGAGCCCGCCTGCCAGTCCGCGTGCATGCGTGCGGAGGAATGTAAAAAATCCATCTCCTGTGCGTGTTAACACAATGTTAGAAGTTTTCATCGACTCCCCTAATCTCCGTCTGTCTTCGGCCAGCGAGGTGGCCAAGGCAGGCGGCGAGGGAGAGCTGAGGCAGTGGAGTTGATGCGCAGTGCAGCTCCATCCGTCAGACAGACTGGAGATAGAGATGGACAGAGAGAGAGGGACAAAGAGAGAGGGACAGAGAGAGGGACAGAGAGAGAGGGACAGAGAGAGAGGGACAGAGAGAGAGAGACAGAGAGAGAGACAGAGAGAGAAGGACAGAGAGAGTGGGACAGAGAGAGAGGGACAGAGAGAGAGGGACAGAGAGAGAGGGACAGAGAGAGTGAGACAGAGAGAGAGGGACAGAGAGAGAGAGACAGAGAGAGAGGGACAGAGAGAGAGAGACAGAGAGAGAGGGGCAGAGAGAGAGGGACAGAGAGAGAGGGACAGAGAGAGAGGGACAGAGAGAGAGGGACAGAGAGAGAGAGACAGCCGGCACTAAGCTACACTATGCTATAGCTCATCTGTTATATGCTTACCAACATGAGACGGAGTCGGTAGAGTCAGAGAGCGAGCCAAGATAAAGGAAAAGGAAAACAGCTTTAGAAGCAAGCAGAAGACAGGGAACCATTCTAAAAAGAAAATACAAGGAAAGGCATGAGAGAGAATGGAAAGTAGTTTGTCCCTGTTGGAGAGAGCTGCATGCCTCGGGTGATCAACGTTTCCTCTCTGTCTTTAAACTCAACTGTAATCTGGCAGGGCTTTGTCTAGTCATCCAGTATTAGCCTGGGTTAATGCCTTTGGCCCCTATGATCCACTAGTTGAATAGAACTGAAGGTAGAAGAGTCTCAAATGACTCTGATGAGTAACATACAAAGTCAGCAGTGAAAAACTAGGCATTATGATTTAATGATGTGGCTGATACTCTCTGACGAAATAAGGCAACAGTCAGATTAATAACAGTAAGCCTAAAGCTTTTTTTACTACCTCCACAATAACAATTCAGTTGACTGAAAGTAGCAGATAGATTTCAAAGCAGATAGCTAGATAGATGCTGACCTAGTGTCCAGACCTCATTGGGAGCCAATAGCAATCAGCCGAACATAAACGAGACCAACAGCCAATAAATAATGGCAGAAGCATCCTTCCTATATGACACCTAACACTAAAGGCATAAGAGAGAATGAAAAGTGGTGGGGATGCCAGAGGGCGCTCAGTAACGGCAGGTCGCCCGGTGACACAGCTATGCGGGTGTCTAAACCACCAGGGTCAAGGGGTCAGGGAGACCACTCCTGTGGACCAAAGGCAACCCGCCCTGGCAACCGGCTGCTGTGTCTTCAAAGCCTCCTAGTATAGCCAATCCTGTCCCATTAAGGCCGTGTGTCAGTCAAGTGTCACTTTCAGCCCATTCTCATTAACTCTGGGCCCAGATTTACAATTGGCCTAATCACAGAGTCTCACAGTCTCCGGCTCCACTCAATTAGCCCGGTCTGTCGAGGGGGCCACCCTTACCCCACCACCCCTCTTCCAGCCTCTTCCTTTTCACATACCACCTAACCACTCAAACCTGCTTCCTGGAAGTTGATGAGACAAAGAGGCTGCTCCTTGACAAAACACTGGCCTTAGAATCTCTATGAAGCACTTCAGACTAATGATCAAACTCAAATTCTTAATGAGCTGTTTTAACTTTTATCCCAGACCCCTCTTCTATGTATAGGTCGCTCTTTTCTATAGCTATTGTAACAGTAAACTATTTTCTATAGCTATTGTAACAGTAAACTCTTTTCTATAGCTATTGTAACAGTAAACTCTTTTCTATAGCTATTGTAACAGTAAACTCTTTTCTATAGCTTTTGTAACAGTAAACTCTCTTCTATAGCCAATGTAACAGTAAGCTCTTTTCTACAGCTATTGTAACAGTAAGCTCTTTTCTATATCAGGTCCCGTTCCCTGTCCCTCCCAGGTCTGGGATTGTTTCAATGGGAGGGGCTTTCTTTCCACTGACTCAAGGTAGTTATATGTCAGTCCACCCGGCCAGCAGGCCAGCAGGCGCAGCAGAGAAGAAGACACATCCAATCTGCAGATGTAATCAGTGAGGAGGAAGTGGAGGTGTTGATTGAAGAGGATCTAGTGTGTACATGCTGACACCTTTCCCTACACAGACACAGAGAGAGATAAATCGCCTTCACAGTTCACACACGCAGGAAGAAGAGAAGAGCTTGCTGTGCACACAAGAGCTTGAGAGGAGCTCAACAAAGAAACTACGTAACTTGAACCCCCCCCCCCAATGCAATAAGTTAACAGAACAGCTCTGCTGAAAAGTTAAAAGGGAATAATTATCCTGGCCAAACAAAGACTGCCATCAAACTAAGAGACCTCGTCAACCTCAGTGCAGTGTTGAATAAATCACAGATAATCTAATGGGAATGGTCCTGTTTGGCTGAGAGAAAGAGAAGAAGTTGACTGCCAATTTCATTACCCATAACTCTGCATATATTCCTACATGGGCAGTATAATGTTCTTCCTTTCTGTGACCGTCAGTTGACTTCATTCTATGAGTTACTGTTGAGCAGAGAACCTCTCTGGCAGATGTGTTCAACAGGCTAACTCAATAGGTACCGTCTAGTAAATCAACAGGATAACTCTCAATAGGTACCGTCTGGTAAATCAACAGGATAACTCTCAATAGGTACCATCTGGTAAATCAACAGGATAACTCTCAATAGGTACCGTCTGGGCGGCAGGTAGCCTAGTGGTTAAGAGTGTTGGGCCAGTAACCAAAAGGCAGCTGGTTCAAATCCCCGAGCCGACTAGGTGAAAAATCTGTTGATGTGCCCTTGAGCAAGGCACTTAACCCTAATTGCTTCTTTAAGTCGCTCTGGGTGAGAGCGTCTGCTAAATAACTCAAATATAATGTAAATCAACAGGATAACTCTCAATAGGTACCGTCTGAAAATCAACAGGATAACTCTCAATAGGTACTGTCTGGTAAATCAACAGGATAACTCTCAATAGGTACTGACTGGTAAATCAACAGGTTTATGCTTTTGATAAGCTGCTTTCATAGAGGGATATCCAACCCAACTCAAATAGCTGATCAATAACAGAGGGGTATCCAACCCAACTCAAATAGCTGATCAATAACAGAGGGGTATGCAACCCAACTGAAATTCCAATCTAGAATTCAAGATACCAGTGCATATTGAACACTATGGCTAGCCACAAAGACAGAAGCCACTGATGCATCGACTTTTCTCTTTTTCGCCTTACTGAGACTGAGGCTGAGGCAGAGAGTCTGAGTTTATGGGTGATCTAGAGCGAATTAAGGTTTAATCATATTGATTTAGAAATCTACCATTTCCATTAATCACATTCCCTGGGTTAGAGTCTGACTGTAATTAACAATCTATATGCACAGCATCTCTCTCTCTCTCCTTCCCAGACAAACAGGTTACCATGGAAACTAGGGGGATCCAAGGAAACACACAGGATGGATGCCCAGAAGGAAGACAGAGAGAGAACTAACTAGAGTGTGACGATGACAGACAGGGAGGGAGAGGAGAAGATAGAGGAAGCAGAGATTGGATTGATGGATTTGCAACAGGAAAATGTGTTTCTGATAATATACAGTATATTTGGTTCTGTAAGTGGACTAGGAGGATCTTATAGACTATTGGGATAGTGCTTGGAATGGTTTGAGAATGTGTGTGTGTGTGTCTTGCACTGACATGTTCTGAGTCACATGACCCCCAGTGAGAGTGTAAACATGGAGGGTTGAATGACCTCATGACCCAAAGACCTGACCTCCATGGAATGAGTTTGACAGATATGGCATAGAGGAATGTGGGATTATATAGCCATCGTCTGGGTGACTGACAATACGCTGACACCTCGGTGCTACAACTCACAGTGTGTGACCTTAGTGTATTGTGTGATAGAGTCATGTTGACTATATGTGCTTAGACATCAGCAGGATGACTAATACATTTAACAAGCCAAACACATCTGACGGACCCTGGCCAACACATCTCTATCTGGGCTGTAGTGGGAATCCACCAGCCAAGCCGTGATGGCAGAGACAGAAGATAGAGTCAGTGAAGCCTGAAAAAATACCAAGTATTTATCATTGAGTGTGAATTAGATTCAGGCCTACAGGAAAAATACTTTCTACAGCTTTCACAATCAATACACACCTCCTGACCAACAGGAGAGATTACATGTTTACAGAAATCATAACAATATCTAACCACATCCAGCACCTTCACGTCTTTTTTTATGTTGTTTTTTCTTATCTATTGTTTACTTAACACTTATTTTTCTTAAAACTACAATGTTGCTTAGGGGCTTATAAGTAAGCATTTCACAGTAAGGTCTACACCTGTTGTATTCGGCGCATGTGACAAATACATTTGATTTGATTTGATATAGAGCCAGAAGAGCTAAGCAACACTGTCCTCTACAGGATGCCTCCTTGCTGTGACTTGGGGGTCAGCCAGCCTGTGCTTTCTGTCCACTAGGCTTGGAGACATAATGACAAATAACCTCTCTTTTTGTCCTCACGCTCCAGTCACCCAGTCCCTTTACCCACATCTCTGTGTTGAGCTGGGCACCGTAGCAACACCAGCTAACCCCTGTTTATTTTCTCACAGGAAAATAAACCAGCAGCCAAAATCTCTGTCCTCACAATGTAGCCTACCATCATCATCACAACCATCGTCACGAAAACAGAGACAGGCCTTCGTGTTGCTCACAGATCCTTTTGCTTATAAAGATGTTTAGATTTAGAATGGAGTTTGGGAATGTTGTGTTTTGATAGTATGAGACATTTTTCTGGAGGATGGTGAGGAACACAGTGGCATTTTGTTATTGTTTTTCTCAGAGGGAGCCCGATTTTTGCCCAGAAGGACGACAGAGCCGCTATACACATGCACGCACATACACACACACACACACACACTACACACACACACACACACACACACACACACACACACACACACACACCGCTCGCTGAGTTTCAGATGTTGTGTTGCAGCTTTAGGTGGAGCCCTATGTATTATTTACAGTGTCTCTGTGAGATCATGCATGCGTTTCACAAATACATGATGGTTTATTCATTAACTTAATGAATGTGGGCCTGTTTTCTCTACTTTTAACAACTTCCATCTATCTGTTGTGTCCTCACAACAATGGGGGATTTGGGAGAGCGAGACATTGTAAACCGGAGCATAACATACATTCCTGTTGTTGTTCGAGGTGAGGTGTTTCAACTGCCTCTAACTGCCTCTGACTGCCTCTGACTGCCTCTGACTGCCTCTAACGGCCTCTGACTGCCTCAACAGGGAGAGGGATGTAGAGGCCCATGCAGTTCAGTGAGTTATCCCATTTAGAGACATGAAACAACAACATCATCCTCAAAGCATCCTCTAAATACTGGGCCCATTTCTCCCTTCCTTCTCTCACAGAAGGATCATTTAGTAGCTTTTTACATTATCGAATACTGCTTAGAAGACAGACCTTTCCATCACAGTGTGCAGTCCGATTTAATTTGCATATGGGGAAGAGAAGAGAGAAATCCTAAGGCCAACACGTTCATTTGACCTTTGAGAGTTAATATCCTGCTGACTGGCGAGAGAGAGAGAGAGGATGGGAGTGAAACAGTGAAACAGTGAAACATGGCTGTCAACAGTCACTTGGATTTAATGAAGGCTTCTCCAATCCAAAGTGAACGACTCTTCGCCCCTCGGATCCCCCAAATCATTCCACAGCAGGAGGACATGGGAATGAATTAATGAATGTTATTGGAATAAAAAATAGTACTTTTGGCAGCGAGACAGGACGGCCACACATTTTAACAGGAGACAAGGCGCCAACTTAGTGCAGTTATAAAAGAGGGGGATGGGGCCCACAGCTCACCTTTTTGGCTGGGCTTTTGATGTTTTACCCCATACTGTTCTCCTCTCCTCCACACGCCCTTAACAAAGCAGGGGAGTCCTGGAGGGTCCGGAAGCATCCAATATTAATAATCTTATAAAAAATGTGTCATAAATAATACAGTGACATCCCGCAGAAGACAGTGAAGACAGTGAAGCCCCTGAAGACCCTGAAGACAGTGAATACATTGAAGCCAGTGAAGACCCTGAAGACAGTGAAGACCCTGAAGACCCTGAAGACAGTGAATACAGTGAAGACAGTGAAGACAGTGAAGACAGTGAAAACCCTGAAGACTGTAAAGACAGTGAAGACCCTGAAGACCCAGAAGACAGTGATGACAGTGAAGACCCTGAAGACCCTGAAGACTGTGAAGACAGTGAAGACCCTGAAGACCCTGAAAACCCTGAAGACCCTGAAGACAGTGAAGACCCTGAAGACAATGAAGACAGTGAAGACTCTGAAGACCCTGAAGACACTGAAGACCCTGAAGACAGTGAAGACAGTGAAGACCCTGAAGACCCAGAAGACAGTGAAGACAGTGAAAACCCAGAAGACCCTGAAGACAGTGAAAACAGTGAAGACGCTGAAGACAATGAAGACAGTGAAAACAGTGAAGACCCTGAAGACAGTGAAGACCCAGAAGACAGTGAAGACCCGGAAGACCTTGAAGACAGTGAAGACCCTGAAGACCCTGAAGACAGTGAAGACAGTGAAGACCCTGAAGACAGTGAAGACCCTGAAGACAGTGAAGACCCTGAAGACCCTGAAGACAGTGAAGACCCAAACTAAATATCACACAACAATATATTACAATTTCGCCACCTGTGTGTTTCGCCTGCATATCTAATTTCTGTGCTCATGACAGTTCTTTGGGTTCCCCTCCCCCTTTACTAATATTACTCTGGTCAACCCAGACAGACTGGTTGGGAAGGAGCTGCAGCAGGGTGCATTGTCCTGCTTGGCAAGACACTATACCTGACTGAAGCACATAGGGGCCTGCAGTGCACAACCTCTTTATCCCCCACTCCATCCCCCTTTCTGTTCACTTCATCACTCCCCCATCACAGCTCCTTCCTCTTCCCTTGCCCCATATCTCTGCTCTCCTTTCTTCCCTCCCTCACTCCCTTCCTCCCTCCCAATTCCTCATCATTCCTTCCCTGACCCATATCTTGTCCCTCCTTTCTCTTTACTTCTCTTCCTTCCCCACTCCATCTTCCGAAGCCTCATAAAGAGTGTCAGAACACTCAAGACTCTAGCCTGCCCTTCTCTCTCCTCTCCTCCACTCCACTCCTCTAGTCAATCTTCTCTATCCATCCCCTGCCCCTGAGGTCCCCATGCAGTCCCCTGACTGTCCACAGTTTGTCATTTGCAATCTTGAGGTATTTTTCTCTGCTCTTTCCGCCCAGTCATGACCAATGAAGCCCTTTTCCTCCTTTACCTGTCCCTCTGTGCAATAAATGTCCTGATGCTGATAGAATGCTCTACCTCGCTCCACTGCTACTGCATTGTCAGGCCTTCTCTCCTCACTGTCTCTCAACTCTACATTGTATGCCCTTTGCAATTCTATATCGGAAGACTCAGCAATACAGACACCTCTTCCTGTTGTGATTTTCATCACAAACCAATACGAATCACTTGATGACTGATAGAAAAGCCCCATAGACTCTGTAGTAAAGTAGAGGGTATTAGGTGAGTTACTGATGACTGGTGACTGATAGAAAAGCCCTATAGACTCTGTAGTAAAGTAAATGCTACTAGGTGAGTCGGAAGAGGCAGAAAGGAGTGGCAGTTATTTTGCCCATTTGCTGTTATGACAACCGGGGCATGTGTCCATTGTTGGGCAATAACAAGAGGATCATATATCGGGAAGGACAGTCACTTTACATGATTGTGGCTCGTCTGGCCTCTCGTCTCAGACAGACAGAGGATGTCATACTGTCTGACCTAATGACACACTCACACACCAGCTTTCACGTGATGCTAATCGATTCTGCAAAAACACTTGTGGGAAACAACAGTCTCCAGTCTCCCTCACGGACGGTCCCTCAATACTACTGAGGCTTTCTGGCACAATACACACACCTGGCAACCTCCGTGAAACACAATCACCATTTGTTAAGGCCCAGAGCCTTCCTGTGTTGTGACATGCCTAACTTAATGGGGCTCACTGCTTCAGCAGACCAGCAAACAACACCAGGACAATCTCCTTTACTTCCCCCACCACCCATAGAGCCCAATGGAAAAACCATTTGCTGGGGAAGTTTGTCCTCGGATTAAAACCCTGAACCATTGAACAGTGAGAGTATAGTGCACGGGAGTGGAGGGAAAAGGGAACGTGTGATTTTGGAGGGGGTGAGCGGCAAGGTGAACAAATCTCCTCGTTCTACCAGAGAGAAACCTCTCTCGTTGCTCATTAGAGCCGAGGCAACTCCAATGGAACTGGAAGTTTCTCTATAGAACCCAGCTGAAAAACATACAAGCAGGAAAAAGAAAAGTAGGCCTCCAAGAATGGAACCACTTAGTCTTTAGTGGTCGTGGGAGAGGCGCCTCCATTCAGGGCCCGCTGCAGACACAGCTGCCGACACAGTGAGGGCCCAAAGCAGCCTGTCCTGCTTGTCTCCGGCTGTGTAACAGTTAAAAGCGGATGAGAGGGAATTGCTTTTCCAACAAAGAGGGTCTATGGGGAGGTGGGATGTGGTATTTAAGGGTGAGAGTGGAGGGTGAGGGGAAGTCTAATGGAAAGCCTGTTCATATATACAATGACCACTTTTAACATCATTTAAAATACTACTGGCCTCAACCGAATCAGGACATCACGTAGGATGAGGCCAGACGATTCCAACACCAAGCCCCAGACACTGGTTAAAGTTGGCCATTGCGACATTTTCAATAGAGTCGACTGGTTGATCTCCAAGGCATTCCTAGTCGATCGCCAAACATTTCTGTAAAAGACCCAACGATAAACCTTGCTTTCCTATTCTTTAAATTGGTCTCACGCTGTTGGCGGTAGGTGCACCCGATTCAGCTGCCCTGTGCGCCAGGGTAGGTGATGTGCTCCCATTTTGAACCATTTCACACGTCTGAAGGTACAAACTGCCTTCCCGGCGGGCCCAGGGGGAGCAAATCAAATGCACTATAGGCGTACTACTGGCCAATCAGATGGCTCAGATGACCGTGTCTACAGTAACGTAGCAGGCGTAAAAGAAAGCTACAGCAAAGTTGATACTGTGAGATTTCAAAACGTTTAAAACCATGACTAGAGAGAGACTGTCAATGAATAAAGCAAAGAGCTGCTGTTTTTATGAGTAGGTTTTTACTCAGCACTGTCAACACTTTCTATTCAACACTTTTATAAACCATAAAATGCATATTCTCCCTACTTCCACTCGCGCTACAACCAGCACTGCAGCTGCAATGAATGAATAGGTAAGTGTATCAATAGGCTTGCATTGTTGTTATTATTAGCAGCTTGGGTAATTTTTTACATTGAGGAATATTTCACTTTCTCTGGTCATAGGAGTAACAACATTAAGTTGTGCAAGAGGCAGAAATAACGCGGTGCGATTCGGGTTTCGCCATAAGCTAGAAGACGGTGTCCCTTTTTGGTCAGTGTCAGCGGAGTAAAGGGAGTGTGGAGAGACATTGAGAGACGGACCCTCAGTCTGCTGCTCTCTCCCTCCGCTGAGACTGACCATCATAAAAATTAAGAAAGCTAATTGTTTAAATGTATGCTCACTCAGCTGTGTCTCACAAGTAATACAACAACTGATCTACTACCGGTGTGATCATATAGCCTACCTCAAATATTGAACTGGTGAATGCACCATGGCCAGAAGATATTAAAGTCATCCCTGATTCCTCTCTCCCTTTCTCTCGCCTCTATGTCCTGTCTTATGGGTACCAGGTGGAACTGTGAGGGTGGGGAAGGTGGGCCCCTAGGAGCCGTCCGACAGGGAATCCAGCGGCGTAAGACACTGGAACAGACTCTTCTCTCTCTCTCTGATTATCTGAGCTGGGGAGAGACCTGTTGTTGTTACTATGGCAGCCAGCTGAGCTGCGTACACATCAAAAGTCGTGGCATGGAGATATAGGAAGAGAGAGAGAGAGACTAGAGAGAGAGAGAGAGAGAGAGAGAGAGAGAGTAAAGAGAGAGAGAGCGAGCAAGAAAGAGAGAGCGAGAGCGAGAGCGAGAGCGAGAGCGAGAGCGAGAGCGAGAGCGAGAGAGAAAGGCACAGAGCCTTTTCGTTTTATTGCAGCCGACTGCAGCACAGCCAACGTCACCTCTCCAATCTCCACCCAACCACAAGCCCTTCTGGGTAGTGTAGAGTTAATGGACTGTGTGCAGGTCTCTCTGCGCTGTTCTGTACTCTAGAAGATGCTGGAGTTCTCTGTGGGGTCAATAGTCCAGAGTGGTGCAGTCTCCATTATGGTACTGAGTGACTGTCGACTTCGTGGCAATAGTTGCTGTCCCATGAGCCCCTATGGTGTTAGGGCAGGAGGAGGAACCCCCAATCATGTGGCCCTCCAGCCAGCTCCAGCAGAGGAAGAAGTGGGCGTACATGTGTACTTAAGCTGGCCCCTCTGTTCTCTATGTGTGGCTTTTGTCTATTCCAGAGCTTAGCCTGGGTTGTGTTAGTGTGTACAAGCAGCAGAGATAATTCCAGAGCTTAGCCTGGGTTGTGTTAGTGTGTACAAGCAGCAGAGATAATTCCAGAGCTTAGCCTGGGTTGTGTTAGTGTGTACAAGCAGCAGAGATAAGTAAGCATTACAGCAGATCCTAGCCGCACTGGGGAGTCCCAGTTATGTAGTGAGGGACCCAACCCTCCTGTTTAGTGAGCAGAGGAGAGGAGAACCCCTGAACTCCAGCGAGTTAACAGTGGTGCAGTGAGCAGAGGAGAGGAGAACCCCTGAACTCCAGTGAGTTAACAGTGGGCAAGTGAGCTGAAGAGAGGAGAACCAATGAAGTCCAGCGAGTTAACAGTGGTGCAGTGAGCAGAGGAGAGGAGAACCCCTGAACTCCAGTGAGTTAACAGTGGTTCAGTGAGCAGAGGAGAGGAGAACCCCTGAACTCCAGTGAGTTAACAGTGGGTAAGTGAGTTGAGGAGAGGAGAACCCCTGAACTCCAGTGAGTTAACAGTGGTGCAGTGAGCAGAGGAGAACCCCTGAACTCTAGTGAGTTAACAGTGGTGCAGTGAGCAGAGGAGAGGAGAACCCCTGAACTCCAGTGAGTTAACAGTGGTGCAGTGAGTTAACAGTGGTACAGTGAGCAGAGGAGAGGAGAACCCCTGAACTCCAGTGAGTTAACAGTGGTGCAGTGAGCAGAGGAGAACCCCTGAACTCTAGTGGGTTAACATTGGTGCAGTGAGCAGAGGAGAGGAGAACCCCTGAACTCCAGTGATTTAACAGTGGTCCAGTGAGCAGAGGAGAGGAGAACCCCTGAACTCCAGTGAGTTAACGTGGTGCAGTCAGCAGAGGAGAATAGGACCCCTGAACTCCAGTGAGTTAACAGTGGGCGAGTTATCAGAGGAGAGGAGAACCCCTGAACTCCAGTGAGTTAACAGTGGGCCAGTTATCAGAGGAGAGGAGAACTTCTGAACTCTAGTGAGTTAACAGTGGTACAGTGATCAGAGGAGAGGAGAACCACTGAACTCCAGTGAGTTAACAGTGGTGCAGTCAGCAGAGGAGAATAGGACCCCTGAACTCCAGTGAGTTAACAGTGGGCGAGTTATCAGAGGAGAGGAGAACCCCTGAACTCCAGTGAGTTAACAGTGGGCCAGTTATCAGAGGAGAGGAGAACTTCTGAACTCTAGTGAGTTAACAGTGGTACAGTGATCAGAGGAGAGAGAGAACCACTGAACTCCAGTGAGTTAACAGTGGTGCAGTCAGCAGAGGAGAATAGGACCCCTGAACTCCAGTGAGTTAACAGTGGGCGAGTTATCAGAGGAGAGGAGAACCCCTGAACTCCAGTGAGTTAACAGTGGGCCAGTGAGCAGTGGAGAAGAGAACCCCTGAACTCCAGTGAGTTAACAGTGGGCGAGTTATCAAAGGAGAGGAGAACCCCTGAACTCCAGTGAGTTACAGTTTTTTCCAACTGCTTACACACAAAATCTTTTCATGTCACACAATTTTTGAAACCTCTCACTCAAAGTGCAAAACTACACACCAAATCTCCAAAACCATAAGCTATTTCTCAGCCTTTGACTCAGTTGTCAATTGCATAAAACACTTTTTTCAAAACACTACACACAATTCTCTACCTAAAACACAAAAATCTAACAGGACGTGACTTGCTTTCCTTTTCCAAACACAACCAATCAAAATGCTACACTTATTCACCAGGTCAAACACACTCTCCTCACATGTTCAAACACTAATTGCTTAACTGATCACTAACCAATCACTGCTTTACTGTAGTATAGGACTGTTTTGAACAATGGATGCCAACAATGGACAGAGAGCAAGAGGAGTAGGAGGGAGAGGCAGGGGACAACAACGAGGACAAATTCAAAGACGAATAGTTGGAAGAGGAGGAGTAGGAGGTAGAGGAAGAGGAAGAGGAAGAGGAAGAGGAAGAAGAGGACGAGGGCAAAGAAGAGAAGGAAGGAGAGCCATCTCTGATGAGATTAGGGCAACACTTTTGTTTGACCATGAGAGAGGCTGGACTGAGAGTCCAGCCCTAACTCTGGAGTCGATTTACAGTGGCGTCCATAATTCGAACCTTCAGAAATGAGAACAGGTATGCAACTATCTAATGACTATTTTAGCATTACAGTAATGTACTGTAAAATACGTATGACTGCATAGTATTGCATAAACATTTGTAACTCTAAGCCATCCATTTACTGCACTGCATTGAATGAATGAGGTTGGTTATCATGCTGTACTACATTTGTGTGTACATTGTTTACAGTTCCTATGCTGAACACATACTGTGTTTGAATTTTGTACAGAGTGGAAAGGCAAAGACATCATGGAGGACGAGGACGCTTGTTTACAGATGTACAAGAGACTGCAATTATAAATATGGTTTTGGCCAACAATGCAATTAGGATTTGAGAGATAAGAGAGCATATCTTGAATAATGACACCATATTTAACAACATCAATGCTGTAAGCCTGTCAACCATACAACGCATCCTCCAATGGCACCAAGTGACGATGAAACAACTTTACAAGGTGCCATTTGAGAGAAACTCTGACAGAGTCAAGAATCTGCGACATGACTTTGTAGAGGTATGTATGCAACACTACTTCCAGTACTTCAGACATACCATATTTACTCATCTGTATATCATTTTGTCTGTTACAGAGAGTATTGGAGATGGATGCCCATGTACATTTATTTATGTGGATGAGGTTGGCTTCAACCTCACCAAAACCAGGCGCCGCGGAATAAATGTAATAGGACAGAGGGGCAATTACCAATGTCCCTGGACAGCGTGGGGGTAATATAACTATGTGTGCTGCCATCACTCAAAACGGGGTCCTCCATCACAATGCCACACTGGGTCCGTACAACACCGGCCATATCCTCACTTTTCTGGATGCAATTTACACAATGCTTGTCCCTGATCCAGATCAGGAGCCTGCTAGATTTGTGGTTATATGGGACAATGTTAGTTTTCACCGGGCTGTTCTGGTCCAAAACTGGTTTTGCCACCCATCCACAACTTGTAGTGTTGTACCTACCCCCCATATTCACCTTTTCTAAATCCCATAGAGGAATTCTTCTCAGCCTGGCGCTGGAAAGTGTATGATTGCCAACCCTATGCCCGCATGCCGCTTCTCCAGGCAATGGAGGACGCATGTGGGGACATAGAGGTTGCCTCTGTCCAAGGTTGGATACGCCATGCTAGGAGATACTTCCTCGATGTTTGGCAAGAGAAAACGTATCTTGTGATGTGGGACGAGTATTGTGGCCAGACCCAGCCCGGAGAAGAGATGAAGCGTAGCTTAGCACTGGTGACTGCCCCCACCCCTACCATTTCCTGGACTGCACCCCCGGGACCCCCCACACACAATTGTGTTCTTTACTGTATTCTAAAGAATATACTTTTGGTTTACATTGTTTATGGTTTTGTTGTATGCTACTGTATACAACAGTAATGTTTGGCCTAATAAATATTTTCTGTTTCTACATTGCATTGGTGTTTACAGTGTACTTGTTACCCCCTCTCAGCAGATTACTTTCACTGTATAACATTGTATTGAAATGTATATATATAAGCCCATGAAAGACCAAAGAGCTTTAGATTTAGAACAACAGTGTTTACATGGTATATCCAAAAATTTACTATTATGAAAGTAGTGTTTGCCATTTGATGCAAATGCTTCATTCTGACATGTGTTTATGGCATTTTGAATGAAGTGTTACATTTTGAAGGAGATGTGAGGCATTTTGCATTTTGTGTGTGCAGTTTTGGGAATTGTGTGTAGAGTTTTGAAAAAAGGTGACATAGTTTTGAAAATGTGTGTAAGCAGTTGGAAAAAACTGTAACAGTGGTGCAGTGAGTTAACAGTGGTGCAGTGAGTTAAGAGTGGGCCAGTGAGTTAACAGCGGTGCAGTGAGTTAACAGTGGCCAGTGAGTTAACAGTGCCAATGAGTTAACAGTGGGCCAGTGAGTTAACAGTGGTGCATTGAGTTAACAGTGGGCCAGTGAGTTAACAGTGGGCCAGTGAGTTAACAGTTGGCCAGTGAGTTAACAGTTGTGCAGTGAATTAACGGTAGTGCAGTGAGTTAACAGTGGGCCAGTGAGTTAACAGTGTGACAGTGAGTTAACAGTGGGTCAGTGAGTTAACAGTGGCCAGTGAGTTAACAGTGGGCCAGTGATTTAACAGTGGGCCAGTGAGTTAACAGTGGGCCAGCGAGTTAACAGTGGCCAGTGAGTTACAAGTGGGCCAGTGAGTTAACAGTGGTGCAGTGAGTTAACAGTGGGCCAGTGAGTTAACAGTGGTGCAGTGAGTTAACAGTGATGCAGTGAGTTAACAGCAGGCCAGTGAGTTAACAGTGAACCAGTGAGTTAACAGTGGGCCAGTGAGTGAACAGTGCCAGTGAGCTAACAGTGGGCCAGTTAGCTAACAGTAGGCCAGTGAGTTAAGAGTTGGCCAGTGAGTTAACAGTAGGCCAGTGAGTTAATAGTGGGCCAGTGAGTTAACAGTTGGCCAGTGAGTTAACAGTGGCCCTTGAGTTAACAGTGGGCCAGCGAGTTACAGTTTTTCTCAATTGTTTACACACAAATACTGGTACTTCAGACACAATGACCACAACATGTAACTCATGCACCAACCCCCTGAACCAATTCTGCTAAACTACAAGCACAATTCCTGCTGTACACTCAAATTGCATTTCTACAACACACTTTTTTCAAAACACTACACACAAATCTTTGCATTTGGCACAATTTTCATGCAGAAAATCTCTTGTTTTCACAATGAACACACTGCCATTCAAATATGCACACTGACTCATCACATGGGCAAACACCCGTCACACAGTTTTACAATTAGCAATCAGAGCTTTAGCATGAAAGGGCAACAGGTGAGCTCTTCTGTTTTGGAGCAATGGATGCCAACATTGGAAACAGAGGCAGAGCCAGAGGAGTGAGAGTAAGAGGAGGAGGACGGGGAGGACAAGGACGAGGACGAGGACGAGGAAGGCCAAGGACCGTAATCTCTGATGAGATCCGAGCCACTTTGGTTGATCATGTGGTCAACCATGGTCTAACAATGAGGGAGGCTGGGAAAAGAGTACAGCCAAATTGGAGCAGGTACACTGTAGCATCCATCATCCGGACAAATGAGAATAGGTAAGAAATCTACTCTCATTAGAAAATTGCAGTACTACATA
This sequence comes from Coregonus clupeaformis, assembly GCF_020615455.1. NCBI lineage: Eukaryota > Metazoa > Chordata > Actinopteri > Salmoniformes > Salmonidae > Coregonus > Coregonus clupeaformis. The sequence continues at coordinate 85,809 of NW_025533684.1, read as the reverse complement.
TCAATACAGTACTCAATGAGTACAGTAGTACAGTATTGCCTGTGGACTGTTCTGTAGAACTGTAAAAATAAAGTATGTTTAAAGTATTTGGGAAATGTATTTCTACTTTGTATTTACAGCATTTTACTATTTGTTTGGCAGAACTGAAAGATTACCAACACAAGGTGGTCGGGAACGTGTTCTGTCTCCTGAAGAGGAAACTGAAATCATGAACATGGTCCTAGAAAATAACGCCATAACATTACGTCAAATACAAAGAAAAATAATAGAAAACAATGAGATATTTCAAAATATTGATAGGGTAAGCTTATCAACACTGGACCGTGTCTTGCGCAGAAATAATCTCAGGATGAAGTCTACAGGGTGCCATTTGAACGCAATTCAGAAAGAATCAAAGAATTGCGATATAACTATGTGCAAGTGAGTCCTATACAATCCCACAATTGATGCATACTCTCAACACTGTATAAATTATACATATTTCAGTATTGTAATCATAATGATTGTGCTTCACAATAGTGACCACTCCATGTCTATTTCTGATATTGTCATGTGTGTTTCAGAGAGTCCTTGAGCTAGAGGTGGCTGCAGTGGAGCACCAGTTCATCTTCATTGATGAGGTTGGATTCAACCTCACAAAAAGACGAAAGAGGGGAAGGAATATCATCGGCCAGCGTGCCATTGTTCAAGTCCCTGGCCAGCGCGGAGGGAACATCACAATGTGTGCAGCAATTACCCACCACGGCGTCATCCATCACCATGCTACCCTTGGCCCCTACAACACCGTCCATCTGATCACATTCCTGGACACCCTACACAACACACTCATTCCACCAGATCAGGTAGATGGCCCATAGCAGCTCAGGTACATTGTCATTTGGGACAACGTAAGTTTCCACAGGGCTGCTCTGGTTCGTAACTGGTTCACTGCCCACCCACGCTTTTTAGTTGTTTATCTCCCTCCATATCCTCCATTCCTTTTTTTCTGCCTGGAGATGGAAAGTGTATGACCGAAATCCACAAACGCGTATACCTCTTCTCCAAGCTATGGAAGACGCATGTGGAGATATAGCAGCTGATGCTTTTCATGGCTGGAATCGCCATGCTAGGCAATATTTCCCCCGCTGCTTGGCCAGGGAAAACATTGCTTGTGATGTGGATGAGGTGCTGTGGCCAGACCGCAACAGAAGAGAGGATGCAGCATAGTTTATTTTAATTTTTAATTTTTTTACTGTAACTGTATACATTAAATTCTTCTGTTTTGTATGTAGACCACTGTATGTGCAACTTTGTGTTGGTTGGGAATGGGATGTACACTGTGTACATTGTTTTTGTGGGAAAAATGAAATATATTTGTTACCGTGTATTTGTGTGTTCTGAGTATAAAAACAATATTCTCAAATATTTTACAACACACTTATGTATGTACTGTCTGTAGTAATGGCAACACTGAACCAAAAAAAGGCCTAAGTCATTATGATGAATGGAGAAGAAGTGTTTTCCATTCATCATAGTGTTTTACATTGAGCACATCAGTGTTCAACTGGTTCTTATAAATGTCTATTCATATGATGGTTTGTGTGTGTCATTTGAAAACAAAATACCATTTTGATAAGAAATAACATTGTTTTGAATGTAAAGTTTCATTTTGCTGGAGAATTGAGTGGTTTTGCCCATTGTGTGTGTGTTTTTTGATTTGTGTGTAGAGTTCTGAGAATATGAGGCATGCTTTCAGAAAATGTGTGTAAACAATCGAGAAAAACTGTAACAGTGGGCAGTGAGTTAACAGTAGCCAGTGAGTTAACATTGGGCCAGTGAGTTAACAGTGGACCCAGTGAGTTAACAGTGGTGCAGTGAGTTAACAGTGATGCAGTGAGTTAACAGTGGGCCAGTGAGTTAACAGTGTGACAGTGAGTTAACAATAGGCCAGTGAGTTAACAGTGGTGCAGTGAGTTAACAGTTTGCCAGTGAGTTAACAGTGGGCCAGTGAGTTAACAGTGGGCCAGCGAGTTAACAGTGGGCAGTGAGTTAACATTGGACCAGTGAGTTAACAGAGAGCAAGTGAGCTAATAGTGGCCCAATTAGTTAACAGTGGGCCAGTGAGTTAACAGTGATGCAGTGAGTTAACAGTGGGCCAGTGAGTTACCAGTGGGACAGTGAGTTAACAATGGGCCAGTGAGTTAACAGTGGTGCAGTAAGTTAACATTTGGCAAGTGAGTTAACAGAGAGCAAGTGAGCTAACAGTGGGCCAGTGAGTTAACAGTTGGCCAGTGAGTTAACAGTGATGCAGTTGAGTGTGATGCATTTCATGATGTTCGATTTACAGTCATCTTAATGAGTGTGTCTGTCTTTAGTCATACGCTGCGCTCGGCTGATATATAGTTTGTGAATAAAATAATTTAAGTTATTCTTATTGAAGAGAAGCCACTTAGAAGTGAATAACACGTCAGTCTTGGTGACTTGTTATTCAGCAATAATGGAATTGCTATGTGTGCATGTTCCACCCATAGTGTTAGAGAGAGGGATGTTCTCAAACAACACACACAACATGGCAGACAAACAGTGTCTAATTGTGTCTAAGCTTTATGTATGTGTGGTGTGCTTTGAGATGAGACTTACTGGCCGTGCAAAATGATTATTGGCTAAAGATGTATGTGCTTCACATTGTGTTGTGTAACTATGATGGCCATCCATGCATACTCATTCTCCTCCAAGGTAGTCAAGATAGACTCCACCGGAAGATAAAAGCCCCCGGAAGAGACCAAAGCCATGCCCTTCAAATATAATACCACACGCTTACAGCAAACCCTATAGGTTCCCCAAAGGTTGGTATTACATTGTAATAAGAGGAGTGAGTCTAGCAGTGTGGATAAGAGAGAAAGAGTTGAGGGACTCCACCAAAGGTTAATGCTATTATTGCAGGTTTCTGAAGTGGAAAAAAGGGGATTGGAGTTTTGATTGGAAACAAATGTCAGCAGAGATGGATTTGGCTGGAGGAGATGGGGTCTCCCACAGGCAACAGAGCAAGACATAGTCTGGGTCTGGGACAGGCTGGGAAGGAGAAAGAGAGAGCCATCCATCAACGTGGTATACTGTATTACACACACCTTAGTGTACTGCATTACACATCAACGTGGTATACTGTATTACACACACCTTAGTGTACTGCATCACATCAATGTGGTATACTGTATTACACACACCTTAGTATACTGCATTACACACACCTTAGTATACTGTATTACATCAACGTGGTATACTGCATTACACACACCTTAGTATACTGTATTACATCAACGTGGTATACTGCATTACATATACCTTAGTATACTGTATTACATCAACGTGGTATACTGCATTACACACACCTTAGTATACTGTATTACAGCAACGTTGTATACTGCATTACACACACCTTAGTATACTGTATTACATCAACGTGGTATACTGCATTACATATACCTTAGTATACTGTATTACATCAACGTGGTATACTGCATTACACATACCTTAGTATACTGTATTACATCAACGTGGTATACTGCATTACACACACCCTAGTATACTGTATTACATCAACGTGGTATACTGCATTACACACACCTTAGTTATCACAGAGGCACAGACCATGGGGCAGGATGTTGTACAACCAGCACAAACAGCCATAAAACCCTGAGTACAACCACTTCCACAAAATGGCGGAACACAACCAAGCCAAGTGGCCTTGACCCGGAGCAAGCAGTGGACCCTAGAAACTGACTCCCTCTCCTTCTTTCTCGCTCTCTCTCTCTTTCTCGCTCTCTCCATAGCATGCAAACAGACAAATGGCTGCGTGGGGGGGAGGGAGATGTACCGTGAGGCTCCTATTTTACCTCCTGTCAAATCCCTTGCCATCTCCCTCCTAAAACAGTACACAAGGTGCTATGCATGGCTGCCCCTGGGCCTCTCTCCAGCCTCTCCCCAGCCTCTCTCCACCCTCTCTCCATCCTCTCTCCTTTCTCTCTCCAGCCTGTCCCCAGCCTCTCCCCAGCCTCTCTCCAGCCTATCCCCAGCCTCTATCCAGACTCTCCACAGCCTCTATCCAGCCTCTCCCTAACCTTTCCCCAGCCTCAGAGGAAGCCCTCTTCTCAGAACATGTCATCATCCCTGCTGTCCTGTCCTCCAGCGTGTGTGTGTGTCTGTGTGTGTCTGTGTGTGTGTGTGTGTGTGTGTGTGTGTGTGTGTGTGTGTGTGTGTGTGTGTGTGTGTGTGTGTGTGTGTGTGTGTGCATGCACCGCTGAGCCAGCTAGGGCCCCTTAGGTTAGAGCTTAAAGAGCACCGTTCGGCGGCTAGCTTGTCAATGTTTTTTTTGCTGAAAGGACCAGGCAGGGGTGTGCTGTCAACTGCTCACTAAATAAGTCATAGAGACAGAAGAACCCCTGTAGACCTTCATATCTTAAAATATCTCAAACCCATGGAGCATGCACCAAAACTCAACTCAACTCCATGTAATGGTGATAACTAGATTAACTAGTGATACCTACATAGTGATAACTACATAGTAATAACTACATATTGATAACATCATAGTAATAACTACATAGTGATAACTAGATTGTGATAACTACATGGTGATAACTACATAGTGATAACTTCATAGCGATAACTACATAGTGATAACTACATAGTGATAACTACATAGTGATAACTTCACAGCGATAACTACATGGTGATAACTACATAGTGATAACTACTGATAACAACATAGCGATAACTACACAGTTATAACTACATAGTGATAACTTCATTGTGATAATTACACAGTGATAACTACACAGTAATAACTACATAGTCATATAGTAATCTGAATAGGATCAGTGAGGTTCAAACTAAGCGTGTGGGGGTTGGATACAGCTGGACTGAGACCTATGAGCTAGTAGGAGACCGTGCTAGGCAAGCACTGACCTTTTCTTAAGAATGAACTCACACAGCACTTCTGAAAGAATATTCACACGTTTTGCTGAATCTTATTTCCTAAAGGGCAAGCTGTTGGTAGGCCTACAAACTTAAGATTTAAGTAAATAACTTGGGTGTGAAGCTTCCCTTTCTCTCCCAGCTCGGAATAAATAATGACAAAACAAAATCCTCTCAGTGGCACACAGCAGCAGCAAAGGTCTTGTGCCACTTAACTGAGTTGCAACCGTCACTACAACAAACTACAAGTTGGGATTTGGATAATTAGGTTTACAGGGTAATTACCCTTTCTGATTATATGACTTATTTATAACTGCATTAAATGAGGGCCTTGACTGGCTCAGTCACTGGGAGTACTGTGGGACGGTAATGCACTGAGGGCTCTGGGAGGGAACATGGATCACAGTGGTGGGTTTGTACTAGTTTAGCAAAATTCCGGTAAATTTCCCAATAGTCACAGGTTTTCTCAAAATCCTGGTTGGAAAATTCCCAGAATCAGAAGGGAATAAACTGGCCATCCGGAATCCTCCAACCAGGATATCTAGAAAACGGTGGAATTTAGGGAAAGTTACCATAATGTTGCAACCCTAATGGTATCACAGTAGTGCAGGGCTCTCCAACCCTGTTCCTGGAGAGCTACCTTCCTGTAGGTTTATACTCCAACCCTGTTCCTGGAGAGCTACCATCCTGTAGGTTCTCTCTAACCCTGTTCCTGGAGAGCTACCGACCTGTAGGTTTATACTCCAACCCTGTTCCTGGAGAGCTACCGATCTCTCTAACCCTGTTCATGTAGCTTTTCACTCCAACCCCAGGTGTACTTTGGATTAATCTAATCAACCTGGTAATTATTAGAATCAGGCACAAAAGATTAGGGTTGAAGCAAAAACCAGGAACAGAGTTGGAGAGCCCGGCAGTAGTTGGTCTGTGCAGTAGTAGGAAACTATTGGGAGTCAATGTGGAGATTGCTCATACATACAGTAAATGTATGTGATTTCAAACATAACAGAATGTGTTTCATATTACCATTACAGGGATGTGGACTTAATAGTGGACAGGGATAGGGACCAGTGTGGATCTTAATAGTGGACAGGGATAGGGACCAGTGTGGATTTTAATAGTGGACAGGGATCAGTGTGGATCTTAATAGTGGACAGGGATAGGGACCAGTGTGGATCTTAGCATTCTTATTAATGTTTGTATCTTTGTTCATTTTGCTCATGATGTGTGTTTGCGGTGTGTTCATGTATAAATTAATGTGTTTGTGTGTGTGTGTGTGTGTGTGTGTGTATGTGTGTGTGTGCACATTTGTGTGTATGCATGCCTGTGTGTGTACAAGTGTATTTATGTGTGTGATGGCGCTGAGTGGAGAGGAAGCGTCTCTTGATGTGCTTGAATGCACTGCAGTGACCTTGAAGCCAGCGGGCCAGGCAGCTAGCCAGCCAGTCAGCCAGCCAGCCAGCCAGGGAAGGCAGCTCAGCTTTCACTCAGCAGATTTCATTAATACAGTCTCCCCAAAGAGCCTTTCATCTCTACACTCAAAAGTCCTTATGGACTGAGTGGGCTCATTTATTGAGAAGCGGGTCCTGTGTTACTTAAGACCAGCGTTTGGTTATTACTGGAACCCAGGGCATTTTTCTGGTGATTAATATGAGTGAGTGCGAGCATGTGTGTACGTGTGTGTGCATGTGTGTGTGTCCTGTGTGTGTCCTGTGTGTGTTCTGTGTGTGTGTCGAATGTGTGTCGTATGTGTGTCCTGTGTGTGTGTCCTGTGTGTGTGTCCTGTGTGTGTGTCCTGTATGTGTGTCCTGTGTGTGTCCTGTGTGTGTGTCCTGTGTGTGTCCTGTGTGTGGGTCATGTGTGTGTGCCTGTGTGTGTGTCCTGTGTGTGTGTCCTGTGTGTGTGTGTCCTGTGTGTGTGTCCTGTGTGTGTGTGTCCTGTGTGTGTGTCCTGTGTGTGTCCTGTGTGTGTGTGTCCTGTGTTTATGTCCTGTGTATGTGTCCTGTGTGTGTGTCCTGTGTGTGTCCTGTATGTGTGTCCTGTGTGTGTCCTGTGTGTGTGTGTCCTGTGTTTATGTCCTGTGTATGTGTCCTGTGTGTGTGTCCTGTGTATGTGTCCTGTGTGTGTGTCCTGTGTGTGTGTCCTGTGTGTGTCCTGTATGTGTGTCCTGTGTGTGTCCTGTGTGTGTGTCCTGTGTGTGTCCTGTGTGTGTCCTGTGTGTGTCCTGTGTGTGTCCTGTGTGTGTGTCCTGTGTGTGTGTCCTGTGTGTTGTATGTGACAAAGGGGAAAGAGCAAAGGGAGAAAGAGAGAGGAGAGAGATAAAGAGAGAGATGGATCTAAGAGAGAATCTGTGCATGCCCTCAAAGAATAATTCTCTCAGATGAGTATTTATCTCTGCAGCCACTCTCTGTATAGCTTAAGAGTGAGAAATGACTTGTAAACTGATGGGAGCAAAGTGAAGTGCTGCGAGTGTGATTCCTCTCCTGGCTGCAAAAGAGGGCAGAGGAGGTGCTCTGGGACACTGCACTGGGATAATTGCATGCAATGAGGCCCCTCACACCTCTTGCAGGCATGCACGTGCACACACACAGGTTGCACACACACACACACCTACACACACACACAGACAGACAGACAGACAGACACATACACACAAACACAGGCTGGCAGCCTGCTCTGGAAGAATGCTGTGGCACCCTGGGGACCCAACAGTTTACTTCCAGTTGGCCAAGGTGCCAATCACGCTGCCCCAGCACGTAATTTCACCTCAACAAGAACATACTCGTTCCTACATCATCAACACATTGACCCATAACTTAACCTCTAAATCCTGGGAAAGAAACAAACACTTCTGCTTGATTATGACCTTCGACTAACTGTCAAACCCAAGTCAGGACATATCACAAATAAGGAGTGACCCGAGAGTAAACATTTTACATTTACATTTTAGTCATTTAGCAGACGCTCCTATCCAGAGCGACTTACATTTTTATTTGTTATACTGGAATCGAACCCACAACCCTGGCGTTGCAAATGCCATGCTCTACCAACTGAGCTACATCCCTGCCGGCCATCCCCTCCCCTACCCTGGACGACACTGGGCCAATTGTGCGCCGCACCATGGATCTCTAGTGGCACAGCTAGCACTGCAATGCAGTGCCTTAGACCACTGCGCCACTCGTTGTGTTCTAGTGGTTCACTTTACCTCCTCCAATCTCAACTGTCAGTTAGTGGGCTGATGCTTTCACTACAGCTGTCTGGCCAGTGGGACACACTACAGCTAGCTGGCCAGTGGGAGACATTACATGGAAGACACTCCAGCTAGCTGGCCAGAGGGGGACACTACAGCTGTCTGGCCAGTGGGAGACATAACAGCGAGCTGGCCAGTGGGAGACACTACAGCTAGCTGGCCAGTGGGAGACACTACAGCTAAGCTGGCCAGTGGGAAACACTACAGCTAGCTGGCCAGTGGGAGACACTACAGCTAAACTGGCCAGTGGGAGACACTACAGCTAAGCTGGCCAGTGGGATACACTATAGCTAGCTGGCCAGTGGGAGACACTACAGCTAAGCTGGCCAGTGGGAGACACTACAGCTAGCTGGCCAGTGGGAGACACTACAGCTAGCTGGCCAGTGGGAGACACTACAGCTAGCTGGCCATTGGGAGACACTACAGCTAGCTGGCCATTGGGAGACACTACAGCTTGCTGGCCAGTGGGAGACACTACATGGGAAACACTACAGCTAGCTGGCCAGAGGGAAACACTACAGCTAGCTTGCCAGTGAGAGACACTACAGCTAGCTGGTCAGTGGGAGACACTGCAGCACAGGGAGAAGAAAGCCTGGACGGTTGAAGCCTGTAAAAGCTATTTCAAGGGAGCCCCCTCGCAGTGCTTCAAATGAGAAGAAAAAAAAACAAATAATCTCCACAATAAATTCAAAAACACTTTTACGAGCCTATTCTTCTGCCTCTGGAATGATACAACAAATTATGAAACACACAAGTGATCGTAAAGCAAGACGACAGTTCTCAATCTCGGCTTCTTCATTGACCGACCTCGGAGGATGTTCTCATAGGTTGATCGTGGCAACAGTGTTTGCAGAGCATGGACAGGCCTGAGGAGGTCTGAGGAGATGGGGTTTGCACAACCCTTCACTTTGACACATTTAGAGAAGAAGAACAATGTGTGATTTACAACTGTTGATTGTTTACTCTCACTGACTCTTGGGCCACTGATAGGGAAAATGTTCATTTCAGACTGAAGAACTTTGTCACTCATTATGCAAGAGCTGTTTTTGACCTATAAATAAAACTGGAACAAAACATGTTAGCCACATTCCTTTGGGATGATTGGATTGGAACGATGATGACTGTTAAATCATGTACAACGGCCATCTAAATTGTTTTTTGACACTCTGTGTGACTTCAGAGGACTGAAGGGATGTTTTGTGAAATTCTGGGGACTAAATATATATCCCCGATCTGATTTTGATGACAGGAATTTAAGTAGTCTGGTCTCAGAAGACAGACTGAGGGTGTCTTAAACAGCAACCTATTCCCTATATAATACACTACTTTTGACCAGAGCACTGTGGGCCCTGGTCAAAAGTAGTGCATTATAAAGGGAATAGGGTGTTATTGGGACGCAGACTGAGTCTACTTCATACGCCAGACTCACTTGGCCACAGACTCAAAGCTGCTTGGGGCCCTCTGGTAAGGTCGGTCTCAAGTCATTGCTGGCTCTTCCAGGAATCTGGAGCGTTAATGAAAGACGTAATTAGAATCAGAAAGCATTTTGCTCAGCTATGTTCAATATCTAAGGCTTTACACCATATAATTTGACTTGTTTATCCGCACTAAGCCTAGCATCAGCCCTCTGTGGTTTCTAGCTCTGAGTCAACAGAGAAGGATGCCTCACGCCTCTCTCTCTCTCTTCTCTCTCTCGCTCTCTCATTTGCCTCTCTATCTCTCCTTTGTGTCGCCAGCACATGCTGTGACGTCAGAGATTGAACCGCATTCCTCTCTCGCCTTCTCAGATCTTCTCTCCACACACAGAGCCTGTTTCCCGTCTCTCTGTGCACAATGTTGGATCGAGACCTCCCAGGGTGAAGATAGATTAACGTGACTGGCACAAGCGCAAGGAGAGAGGGAGGAATGGAGGGATGGAGGGATCTCCCCATCTAGGTTTGGGAAGGCTGGTGCCAAGGATGCCAAGACTAGCGGCCTCCAGATCCCACGGAAATCCAGGCAGAAAAAGCAGAGATTAAATAATCCTGGATTACAGCTTCCTCTAGTCTAGCTAGATTTAGACAGCGCTGTCAGCCTCTCTCTCTTGACACGTCGTTAAACCACCATGTCTACCAGACCAATCCACTCTGACTGTTAGCCTCTACCAAGGCCATAACTCCCGTCTGTCACATGAAAGGAGGGGTAATCAATCTGGCCTGTCTAGTAGTGGACCAAGCCTGGAAACACATCCATCAACGGGGTCCCGGTGGTCACTGGTGGCTGCAATCAAGCATCCATTCCAGTTCTCTCACAGGAAGAGCACCCAGTCGACTAGATGGCCTGGAACGTAAAGGGCTAATTGGTTAGCCGCTACAGGAAGTGTCAAAGCCTCCTGGGCCCCTTGGGGGGGGTCAGAGGAGCCAGATGAAGAGAAGGTCAGTGCTGATTAGCAGCGCCCGTAGCACAGCCACGTCTCGCCATCACGCACCTTTAAAGACACATGGATCATGTACTGTAGGGATCATCTCTCCTGCTAGAGATCAGCTCTCCTGCTAGGGATCATCTCTCCTGCTAGGACACACTAGGTCCTGTCTACACACACACACGTGTGCACACATACAAACACACAAACACACACACACACACACACACACACACACACACACACACACCAGCCCCCATGACAGTGCCCTGACACCTTTCATAAAACAGTATGACCACATGAGCAGCAGATGCCTGTAGACTAATGTTTAGCAGGCTTAATAGCGCTACAAAGGGAACCTAATCAACTTCACATGTTCCTGGATGTGACTCAGAGCTGATGCACCCCTCGAAGAAATGGGAGAAATGCTAAATATGCTGGAGCCCATTGAGAAAAGAGGCTGTGAGGACTGAGTAGTGAATGTTCCCCCCGACTAGAGCAGGCCCAGTGCAGCACACATGTCAAATACATCTCTGGCTAACACCTCCGGGATTACAGCCAAAGACAAACACAGACAGATTAACCCTCCCACTTTCCTCACGTTTAGGCCACGATGTGGAGCGACATGCGCGATGGCAGGGTCAGGGGAAACATACATGCTCTCCTCACCCAACAGCTACTGAACACCAGGCAGCACCCAATACAATCCAGACACAGGGAGGACGGAGAGAGGGAGGACGGAGAGACGGAGGACAGAGAGAGGGAGGACGGAGAGGAGAGCAGGGAGGTATGCAGCTAGCTGACTGACCCACTTTTGGTACGGGTGCCTCATAATATGGACATCTCTGTCGGTCTCTCTCTTTTTCTCCCTCCCTCCCTCCCTCCCTCCCTGCCTCCCTCCCTCCCTCCCTCTCTCTCTCTCTCTCTCTCTCTCTCTCTCTCTCTCTCTCTCTCTCTCTCTCTCTCTCTCTCTCTCTCTCTCTCTCTCTCTCTTTTCTCTGTCACTGTGTGATATCTATTTTGATTACTTTCTGTCTCTTTCTCTCTCCCATTGTAAGATCTCAGTGTGAGATGGAGGGATATAGATGCTAGCCTACCCTGGGGTACAGTCTCAGTCTGGCTGTCTCTCACTTTGTGTGGCATGCAGTGTCATGTCACGGTTCGTCTGCTCCCACCCGCCCCAAGTCTCTTCCAATTACCCCTCCTAAACACACAGCCTGCGCTCCAAATGGCACCCTATTCCCTTTGTAGTGCACTACTTTTGACCAGGGCCAATAGGGAGAGCTCATAGGGCTCTGATCAAAAGTAGTGAACTATATAGGAAAGGGTGCCATTTGGGACGCATCATCAAAGAGAGGCCCAGCCAGGCATCCCTCTGCTCTGTGGTCAGTAGCTATCTAACAGTGAGATAGTTCCCCACCACAGCTAAGAGGGGTGTTAAATACAGCTTGAAGCCCTATTTTCTTTGGGGTTTTATTTGTAAGGTTACCAGCGCTGTCACAGGCGCATCGGGAGAAGGAGGACTGTGTGTCCCAAATAGCACCCTATTCCCTATATAGTGCACTACATTTGACTAGGGCCCATAGGTAGTTCACTATATAGGAAACAGGGTGCCATTTAGGACAGAACTGGAGACACTTTCCACTTCACTTCGCTCTTTGGCTTTGTGATTAATAGACCCCAGTAAATAAAGACACCCACTATAATACAGATGGATGATGGGAAAACAGAATAAACCTGGTCCCTGCAGTGCCATGTGAAGTAGGAGGACAGGGCACAAAGACAGAGGATGACTTTCTAGGAGGGTTGTTGTAGCAGCAGATGCCCCCCCATGTTCCTGGAGCCAGTGGCTACAGAGGAGACCTTTCTGCAACCTAGCAGGTTGTTTTTCTCATTAGCTCCATGCAGTGATCCAACAAGAGGCTCTGTCTCTCTGTGTGTAAGACATGGTAATGTAGTGGACATGGCGCTGGCATGAGGCATCACATGTGTTGTGGAGTTTTCAATTCTCTTCAATTCCACTCTCTCTGAATCATGCTCAATGTGTTCCTCTTTTTAAAAAATGTCATTATGCTAGAAATATAATGTCTTTAATAAAAACTCTTTATGTTTCTGAACCTTTGCAACAAACCAAACCACATGAAAAGCCAGCCAGTTAGGATTAGCCACTTGACGCTCTGACCGGTTTCTTCTCCTTCCCTTCACAATGTTCCCTGTCCATGTTGTTACTCTAAGCTTCTGGTGATAACTGTTCCCTCCGCTAATATTTAGCAGTGTTTTTCCTCCCAGCGCTAATATCTAGCAGTGTTTTTCCTCCCAGCGCTAATATCTAGCAGTGTTTTTCCTCCCACCACTAATATCTAACATTGCTTTTCCTCCCAGCGCTAATATCTAGCAGTATTTTAACTCCCAGCGCTAATATCTAGCAGTGTTTTTCCTCTACCTGTTTTCTTTCCTGGAAACAATGTGAAGTGGGCTGTTTTTGTGACGGTGAAGATGTCTCAAGGTCAGAGTGATTCCCAATCTGACCACAAGCCTCCTGTCACCAGAGTGATTCCCAATCTGACCACAAGCCTCCTGTCACCAGAGTGATTCCCAGTCTGACCACAAGCCTCCTGTCACCAGAGTGATTCCCAGTCTGACCACAAGCCTCCTGTCACCAGAGTGATTCCCAGTCTGACCACAAGCCTCCTATCACCAGAATGATGATGCAGTCTGACCACAAGCCTCCTGTCACCAGAGTGATTCCCAGTCTGACCACAAGCCTCCTGTCACCAGAGTGATTCCCAGTCTGACCACAAGCCTCCTGTCACCAGAGTGATTCCCAGTCTGACCACAAGCCTCCTGTCACCAGAGTGATTCCCAGTCTGACCACAAGCCTCCTGTCACCAGCGTGATTCTCAGTCTGACCACAAGCCTCCTGTCACCAGAGAAATTCCCAGTCTGACCACAAGTCTCCTGTCACCAGAGTGATTCCCAGTCTGACCACAAGCCTCCTGTCACCAGAGTGATTCCCAGTCTGACCACAAGCCTCCTGTCACCAGAGTGATTCCCAGTCCGACCACAAGCCTCCTGTCACCAGAATGATTCCCTGTCTGACCAAAAGCCTCCTGTCACCAGAGTGATTCCTAGTCTGACCACAAGCCTCCTGTCACCAGAGTGATTCCCAGTCAGACCACAAGCCTCCTGTCACCAGAATGATTCCCTGTCTGACCAAAAGCCTCCTGTCACCAGAGTGATTCCTAGTCTGACCACAAGCATCCTGTCACCAGAGTGATTCCCAGTCCGACCACAAGCCTCCTGTCACCAGAATGATTCCCTGTCTGACCACAAGCCTCCTGTCACCAGAGTGATTCCCAGTCTGACCACAAGCCTCCTGTCACCAGAGTGATTCCCAGTCTGACCACAAGCCTCCTGTCACCAGAGTGATTCACAGTCTGACCACAAGCCTCCTATCACCAGAATGATGATGCAGTCTGACCACAAGCCTCCTGTCACCAGAGTGATTCCCAGTCTGACCACAAGCCTCCTGTCACCAGAGTGATTCCCAGTCTGACCACAAGCCTCCTGTCACCAGAGTGATTCCCAGTCTGACCACAAGCCTCCTGTCACCAGCGTGATTCTCAGTCTGACCACAAGCCTCCTGTCACCAGAGTGATTCCCAGTCTGACCACAAGTCTCCTGTCACCAGAGTGATTCCCAGTCTGACCACAAGCCTCCTGTCACCAGAGTGATTCCCAGTCTGACCACAAGCCTCCTGTCACCAGAGTGATTCCCAGTCCGACCACAAGCCTCCTGTCACCAGAATGATTCCCTGTCTGACCAAAAGCCTCCTGTCACCAGAGTGATTCCTAGTCTGACCACAAGCCTCCTGTCACCAGAGTGATTCCCAGTCAGACCACAAGCCTCCTGTCACCAGAATGATTCCCTGTCTGACCAAAAGCCTCCTGTCACCAGAGTGATTCCCAGTCTGACCACAAGCCTCCTGTCACCAGAGTGATTCCCAGTCTGACCACAAGCCTCCTGTCACCAGCGTGATTCTCAGTCTGACCACAAGCCTCCTGTCACCAGAGTGATTCCCAGTCTGACCACAAGTCTCCTGTCACCAGAGTGATTCCCAGTCTGACCACAAGCCTCCTGTCACCAGAGTGATTCCCAGTCTGACCACAAGCCTCCTGTCACCAGAGTGATTCCCAGTCCGACCACAAGCCTCCTGTCACCAGAATGATTCCCTGTCTGACCAAAAGCCTCCTGTCACCAGAGTGATTCCCAGTCTGACCACAAGCCTCCTGTCACCAGAGTGATTCCCAGTCTGACCACAAGCCTCCTGTCACCAGCGGGCAGCGGAGGATGGTGGAGGGATGATGGTTAAAATGTAGGAAGCGGCTGACACTTCTGTCCAGCAAACACTTCTGTCTGAGTGAGTGCTGATGCATGTACCAAGAGGTTGACAAAACCGACAGGCATGTTTGTCCAATATGCACCCTGAGACAAATGTGCTGGCTTGTCGGAATTCTTTATCAACCTTGTGTGAAGAGCATCGACTCACTCCGAGAGCAGATAGGAGCGGGGAGAAGACAGAGTCCAGGAGAGGCATGCTGTATCGGGTGATTTTGGACAGAGTCATGGGAAGGAGGGTAAATCACAGAATATATGGTTTATTCAGGAACACAGCGATACGCAGCAATGCATAAAACAGTCCAGTGCAGTAAATACGGCGCACTGGAGAAAAACAAGGCACATGGTGAATATCCCGGCGATACAAAATACAAAGTAGCTCCACCGAGCTAGAGTCACCTCCACAATAACTAATCAAACACACTTATACAGGTACTAATGAGGGGATATGAACCAGGTGTGAGTAATAAACAAGACAAAACAAATGGAATGATGAGATGAGGAGCAGCAGTGTCTAGAAGGCCGGAGACGACGAACGCCGTAGCCAGCCCGAAGAAGGAGGCCGCTTCGGAGGAAGTCGTGACAGTACCCCCCCCTTGATGCGCAGCTCCAGCAGCGTGCCGACACCGGCCTCAGGGACGGCCAGGAGGACATGGAGCAGGGCGAGCCGGATGGCAACGGTGGAAATCCCGTAACAGGGAGGGATCGAGGACATCCCTCACCGGGACCCAGCACTGCTACTCCGGACAATACCCCTCCCTCTCCACGAGGTACTGAAGGCCCCCCACCCGACTCCTCGAATCCAGGATGGAATGGAGAGAGTACGCAGGGGCCCCCTCGATGTCCAGAGGGGGCGGAGGGACCTCCCGCACCTCAGACTCCTGGAGCGAACCAGCCACCACTGGCCTGAGGAGAGACATATGAAACGAGGGGTTAATACGGTAATCAGGAGGGAGTAGTAACCCAAACGTGACCTCGTTTATTCTCCTCAGGACTATGAACGGCCCCACAAACCGCAGGCTCAGCCTCCAGGCAGGGCAGGCGGAGGGGCAGGTTCCGGGTCGAGAGCCAGACCCGATCACCCGGTACAAAGACTGGGGCCTCACTGCGGTGGCGGTCAGCATTGGCCTTCTGGCGACAAATGGTGCGCTGGAGGTGGACGTGGGCAGCATTCCACATCTCCTCAGCACGCCAAAACCAGTCATCCACCACAGGAGCTTCGGTCTGGCTCTGATGCCACGGTGCCAGGACTGGCTGATAACCTAAAACACATTGAAAGGGAGATAGGTTAGTGGAGAGAGTTCTGGGCATATTCGGCCCATGGCAAGATTGACGACCACTCCCCCGGCCGGTCCTGGCAGTAGGACCGCAGGAACCTACCCACATCCTGATTCACCCGTTCCACCTGCCCATTACATTTTAGTCATTTAGCAGACGCTCTTATCCAGAGCAATTAGGGTTAAGTGCCTTGCTTAAGAGCACATCGACCGATTTTTCACCTAGTCGGCTTGGGGATTAGAACCAGCAACCTTTCGGTTACTGGCACAACGCTCTTACCCACTAAGCTACCTGCCGCCGTAGACTCGGGGTGGAACCCAGAGGTCAGGCTGACCGAGACCCCCAGACGTTCCATGAACGCATTCCAGACCCTGGACGTAAACTGGGGACCCCGGACAGACACTATGTCCTCTGGCACCCCATAGTGCCGGAAGACGTGAGTAAACATGGCTTCCGCAGTTTGCAGGGCCGTGGGGAGACCGGGCAGAGGAAGGAGGCGACAGGCTTTAGAAAAGCGGTTCACAATGATCAGGATGGTGATGTTACCCAGAGAGAGGGAAAGATCTGTGAGGAAGTCAATTGACAAGTGGGACCATGGCCGTTGTGGAATTGGCAAGGGATGTAACTTACCTGCTGGGAGGTGCCTAGGTGCCTTACTCTGGGCGCACACCGAGCAGGAGGAGACATATAACCTCACGTCCTTAGCCAAGGTAGGCCACCAGTACTTCCCGGTCAGGCAGCGCACAGTACGGCCGATACCTGGGTTACCAGAGGAGGGGGACGTGTGTGCCCAATAGATGACGATCACGGACAAGAGACGGCACGTACCGCAGCCCAGCTGGGCACTGAGGTCAAGATGGCTCTGTGCGTAACGCCCGCTCTATGTCCGCGACCACCGCCCACACTACCGGCGCCACAATGCAGGAGGCCGGGAGTATGGGGGTGTTATCTATGGGCCTCTTCTCTGTGTCTTACCGCCGTGACAGTGCATCTGCCTTCACGTTCTTTGTGCCTGGTATGTATGACAGCGTGAAATCAAACAGGGTGAAGAACAAGGCCCACCTGGCCTGGCGAGGGATCAGTCTCCTCGCTGCCCGGATGTACTCCAGGTTACGGTGGTCAGTCCAGATGAGGAAAGGGTGTTTCGCCTCCTCGAGCCAGTGCCTCCATGCGGTCAGGGCTCTGACAACAGCCAATAGCTCCCGATCACCAACGTCGTAGTTCTGCTCCGCTGGGCTGAGCTTCTTCGAGAAGAAGGCACAGGGGCGGAGCTTGGGTGGCGTGCCCTAGCGTTGGGAAAGGAGAGTGCCTATCCCTACCTCGGATGCATCCACCTCCACTACGAACGGTAATGATGGATCGGGATGGGCCAAAACCGGGGCTGAGGTGAACAGAGCCTTCAGGTTACTGAAAGCCCTGTCAGCCTCAGCAGACCAGCGGAGCCGGGACGGCCCACCCTTCAACATGGAGGTGAAGGGAGCTGCGACCTTGCCAAAGCCCTGGATAAACCTCCGATATTAGTTGATAAAGCCAATAAAGCACTGCACCTCCTTTTTCGTGGTTAGAGTCGGCCAATTACACACGGCTGAAATGCGGTCTCACTCCATCTCCACACCTGAGGTGGTGATGTGGTATCCGAGGAAGGAGACGGACTGTTGGAAGAACAGACACTTTTCTGCCTTGGCATATAGGTAATTCTCCAACAGTCGGCCCAGCACTTTGCGAACCAGGGACACATGCTCGGCGCGCGTAGCGGATTACACCAGAATGTCATTGATGTAGACCACCACACCGAGACCCAGCATATCCCGAAACACCTTGTTCACAAAGGACTGGAAGACTGATGGAGCATTCATCAACCCGTACGGCATCACCAGGTTCATAATGCCCCGTGGTTGTACTGAATGCTGTCTTCCACTCGTCCCCTTCCCAAACACGCAGCAGGTTGTACGCACTCCGGAGATCTAATTTCGTGAAGATGCGCGCCCTATGCTTTGATTCGATAACAGAGGAGATGAGGGGTAGAGGGTAGCTATAGCGAATGGTGGTTTGATTAAGTGCCCGGTAATCAATACAAGGGCGCACACCTCCGTCTTTCTTCTTCACGAAAAATAAACTTGAGGAGGCGGGCGAAGTGGAGGGACATATGAACCCCTGGCGCAGGGATTCGGAGACGTATGTCTCCATACCTCCTTTTCAGCCTGCAACAGGGGATATACATGACTCCTGGGAGACACAGCGTCTACCCGGAGGTTTATCGCGCAATCCCCTGCCCGATGGGGTGGTAATTTGGTCACCAGCGTTTTGGAGAACGCGTGCGCCAAATCGAGGTATTCGGGGGGAATACGCACGGTAGAGGTAGTGTCTGGACTTTCCACCGTGGTTGCACCAACGGAAACAGCTAGACACCTACCTTGACACTCTCGCGACCACCCCATGAGAACCCTCTGCGGCCATTAAAAGGTGGAGTCATGTAGTGCGTGCCAGGGAAGACCCAACACAACAGGGAAATCAGGGGACTCAATAATATAGAAGGTGACTTGCTCCCTATGGGTCTCCTGCATGATCATCATGACTGGTGCTGTAACTTCCCTAACAAAACCTGACCCTAATGGTTGACTGTCAAGTGCTTTGATGGGCAATGGAATGGATAGGGGAACCAATGTAATACAGAGACTATTAGCTAAAGCTCTGTCCATAAAGTTCCCAACTGTGCCTGAATCGACCAGCGCCTTACACTGGGGAACTACCGTGTAATCAGGGAAGTTGACATGTATGGTACAGTGCGCAGCAGAGGGCTCTGAACGAGTGTGGGTTTGCGCTACCTGGGGTCACGCGAGAGTGCCCTGCCTGCCGCCTCCAGACCCGGAAGAACTCTGATGACAGCGTGCAGCAGAATGTCTTCTACTGCCACAAGAGTGACACTGGAGCTGTCGTCCTCCGTTCTCCTGGATCGCTGCACCACCCAGCTCCATCGGAACGGAATCCGGGTTGAAGGGGGGTGAAACGTGCAGGCCCCTTCCAGGATGTCCTCTTGAAGCTAGCAGGTTGTCCAACCGGATGGCCATGTCCACCAGCTGGTCGAAAGTCAACATGGTTTCACGGCAGGCTAGCTCCCTTCGGACGTCCTCTCGCAGGCTACACCGGAAGTGGTTGATGAGGGCCCGCTCATTCCACCCGGACCCAGCCGCTGGAGTTCTAAACTCCAGGGCAAAGTCCTGGGTGGTCCTCGTCCCCTGCCTCAGGTGGACCAGCCGCTCGCCCGCCTCTCTCCTTCGGGGGTGATCGAAGACTGCACGGAAGAGGGGAGCGAACACCCCGTAGTTGTCCAACGCGTCTCCTCCTTCACTCCAGACCGCGTTGGCCCACTCCAGGGCTTTCTCCGATGGAGCTGGGCTGATGGTCGAAAAATAGATGTCCAGCTGCAGGAGGAATCCCTGGCAACGGGCCGCTGTCCTGTCATACTCCCTGATAGGTGAATCCCTCTGGGCACTGGGGTGTGGGTGGCTGGATCCGGTTGGACGACCTGGAGAACCCGATCCATCGCTTCTCCCAAGCTGGCTATCATGTTGGAGTGCTCCCGGATCCGCTCCACAACGCAGGAGGGTAAATCACAGAATATATGGTTTATTCAGGAACACAGCGGTACGCAGCAATGCGTAAAACAGTCCAGTGCGGTAAATACAGTGCACTGGAGAAAAACAAGGCACACGGGTGAATATACCGGCGATACAAAATACAAAGTAGCTCCACCGAGCTAGAGTCACCTCCACAATAACTAATCACACACAAAGACAGGGGGGCAGAGGGAACACTTATACAGGTACTAATGAGGGGATATGAACCAGGTGTGTGTAATAAAGAAGACAAAACAAATGGAATGATGAGATGAGGAGCGGCAGTGTCTAGAAGACGACGAATGCCGAAGCCTGCCCGAACAAGGAGAGTCATGACACAGGCAGGATGTTGGCAGTGGTTTAATATTACAGTGTTTGTTTTCTCTCCACTGTGCCTAGATCCACATTGCATAAGCAAAAAGTATATTCCGAAGCTCAGCTTTGTGTTTAGTTCACACAAACCCACCTTCTGCCAGCAAGGTCAGAGTTGCCTTGGAATAATTCTCAGCCTAAGCAAAGCTAAAGCCCTTGTATATGACTTTCATATTTTAACATACACAATCCCCCATAATGCCTTTCAAAGTGTCCAGGGGTACCAAGCGACGTGCTGAAGGTTGTTTTAATGTCTCATGTTACATGCCCACCCCATCCTACTTCCTCAAGAGCTTGAGTAAATTCAAGTATATAAACATCTCTATGTTTTTAAATGGCTTAAATGCACACTGTATTTACTGGAAGCATGTTTACATCCGGTGTCACTATTCATGTGGCTGTCTCTCTCTCTCTAGTGGACGCTCAGTGAGATTCTGATATAGCCTCTGGACAGTGGCTACAGACTAGAGACAGTCACAGCCAGACAGACAACAAAACAGAGTTTACATTAGGTACTGAGGATCACCTGCCATTCATGGAAAAATATATGCGAACAGAGAAAGTGAGAGTGAGATTGACACAGAGAGAGTGGGAAAGAGAGAGAGAAAGAGAGCGAGAGAGAAAGAAAGAGAGAAAGAGTGAGAAAGAGGAAGGAAAGGAAGTGGGAGTTGGTATTACATTCGTTCTGCCCTTTTGAAACATGTGCAAGCAGTTCAGACCATTTAAATCCAATAATTTTCTCTGCTGGTTGTCATGGGAACCACCTGTGATAAACACTCTGGTGCATAATGGCCCCAAACTATTTCCCAAATTACAGGCACCCTCAATCAACACGGGGCATTAGGCCTCTCACCTTCTATCCCTGGGCCCGACAGACAGACAGACAGTCAGACAGATATTGTTTCTGTGTGGAGGGGGGTCAGATCAAGAGTGCAGTCTACATACACTCTCACTGTAGACCCACTGACAGCCTGGTGATCCCCATTTAAATTAACTGGGATCACTGTCAGGAGAGAGTGACAGCAGCACCGTTGGATCAAATCAATGAGTTTGACCTTGATGATAATACGGTTGAATCAGCTCTTCTGACTATGTTTTTACTGTAAGAAAAACAATCTGCGGCCCAGCTCGGTGGCGTCTGAGTAGTTTCGGTGACGGTGCGGCCCCTCTCCTCTCTCTCCTGTCTCCCCTATGGAAGGAAGGTAATACCTAAATGGAGCCTAAGCACCAGACATTACAGCCTCTTCTCTGCACGTAAACAGTATGGACGTCTTATACAACATTTATGCCCATAGTCAAACAGTCAGTCACCCCTGCAACCCACAGTACCAGTATTTAATACTTTCTCGCTACCATGTGTTTAGGGTTATGAGCGCTAAAGATTCTTAGGTTCATTTCTAACAACCATACTTTGCTAAAACAAAATAAATCACCAGTCTAGGCTTTAGGAGCTGCTAGTGACTCAAGAGACCTCACAAACCCCCCTCTACCCGCCCTCGCTCTCTCTATGCATTTGCCTATAGACGGAGCTGATGCCTCTCAGAATGGTTGTGGGTGTGTGACAGAGGCCAGCTCCAGGCCTGCAGTAAAGCTTCCAGCAGCAGCGTGCACCTTGTCTGCAGTACTAACAGGCTGGCGTGCTCCCTGTCTGCAGTACTAACAGTGGCCCCGGCTGGCTTGCTCCCTGTCTGCAGTACTAACAGGCTGGCGTGCTCCCTGTCTGTAGTACTAACAGGCTGGCATGCTCCCTGTCTGCAGTACTAACAGTGGCCCCGGCTGGCGTGCTCCGTGTCTGCAGTACTAACAGGCTGGCGTGCTCCCTGTCTGCAGTACTAACAGGCTGGCGTGCTCCCTGTCTGCAGTACTAACAGGCTGGCGTGCTCCCTGTCTGCAGTACTAACAGGCTGGCTTGCTCCCTGTCTGCAGTACTAACAGTGGTCCCAGCTGGCGTGCTCCCTGTCTGCAGTACTAACAGGCTGGCGTGCTCCCTGTCTGCAGTACTAACAGGCTGGCGTGCTCCCTGTCTGCAGTACTAACAGGCTGGCATGCTCCCTGTCTGCAGTACTAACAGGCTGGCGTGCTCCCTGTCTGCAGTACTAACAGTGGCCCCGGTTGGCGTGCTCCCTGTCTGCAGTACTAACAGGCTGGCTTGCTCCCTGTCTGCAGTACTAACAGTGGCCCCAGCTGCAGTAACAGTACAGCAGTGTAAAGCACTGGGTGGCTCTGCAGGCCCCACACCATGCAGGGAGAATTATATACTGTATGCTTCAGTCCCATCCGATCGCTACCGTAAATAACACTGGAATACAGCTTCCCTGATCCACTGTCTGTCTGTCATCTCAACATTCTGACATCAGCAAACAGCTCGCCCACAAGCTGTCTGCCATCTGCCCGGTACAGTTGAAACTGGGATTCATCCGTGAAGAGCACATTTCTCCAACGTGCCAGAGGCCATCGAAGGTGAGCTTTTGCCCACTGAAGTCGGTTACGATGCCGAACTGCAGTTAGGTCAAGACCCTGGTGAGGACGATGAGTACGCAGATGAACTTCCCTGCAGATGAGCTTCCCGGTTTCTGACTGTTTGTGCAGAAATTATTTGGTTGTGCAAACCCACAGTGTCATCAACTGTCCGGGTGGCTGGTCTCAGACGATCCCGCAGGTGAAGAAGCCGGATATGGAGGTCCTGGGCCGGTGTGGTTACACGTGGTCTGTGGTTGTGAGGCCGGTTGGACGTACTGCCAAATTCCTTTAAAACAATGTTCGAGGCGGCTTATGGTAGAGAAATGAACATTCAATTGGTGGACATTCCTGCAGTCAGTATAACAACTGCACGCTCCCTCAAAACTTGAGACATCTGTGACATTGTGAAGTGTGAAAAAACTGCACATTTTAGAGTGGCCTTTTATGGTCCCCTGCACAAGGTGCACCTGTGTAATGATCATGCTGTTTAATCAGCTTGATATGCCACACCTTTCAGATGGATGGATTTTCTTGGCAAAGGAGAAATGCTCACTAACAGGGATTGTTGTGTATTGATATTCTAGTTTTGTCCCTTTAGGGCACCTGTAACCCCCCTTGCTTACCTACGTTGTAATGCTTGGAATGTTCTTCCTGTGAAACGCATTAATACAATGCCCATGTTAATTTCTACTCCCGTCTCATGTCCTGTCCTTATATTAGTTGTATAATAATACAGTGTGCTATACAACAAAACTGGCGACGAGGAAGAAACGTTCTCACGTTTGTGCTCATCGTCTTTGGCAGAAAGTCTGAATTAAATTAGTTATTAGATTTTTTTCTCGCTGTAGAAAGACGCAAACATAACGTTGAGCCAGCCAGTCGAGTGATACTAGCTAGCCTTTGATGTCACGGCAACGAGAGCCTCGAGGGATAGGAAGAGTTTCGCTGCGGGAGAAAGTGAAGTCATCGTGAGTTAAAAGAAAGAAAAATAAACCGAAAATGTCTGCATTGATTGGAAATATAGGAACATTTGATGAATCTGTGGAGCAATGGAGTTCTTACACAGAACATTTTGAGTACTTTGTGTTGGCAAATGGAATTAAAGCAGAAGTCGTTGTGCCAACATTTTTGACTGTTATGGGAGGAAAAACATTCAATCTACTGCGCAGCCTATTAATGCCTGAAAAACCTGGTGTTAAATCATTTGATGAAATTGTGGCTACCTTAAAAGGACATTATTCTCCCAAACCACTGTTAATCGCAGAGAGATTTCGGTTTCATAAGAGCTGGGGTGAGATTTCGGTTTCATAAGAGCACCTCAGCGGAGAGAACCATCTAAGAGCTACGGTCAATTTTCAGTCGCTTCGGCTTGCCAATGCAACTCGTTAGTGATAATGGCCCCCAACTGGTGTCTGAAGAGTTCTGGTAATTCATGGAAGCAAATGGAATTCAGCACATCAAGTCAGCGGCGTATCACCCTGCAACGAATGGCCTCGCTGAAAGGTTTGTCCAAATGATGAAGCAAGCTTTAAAATCATCACAAGGGAACGGCTCCCTCAATATGCGTCTAAACACCTTCCTGTTAACCTACAGAAACACTCCCCACGCTACAACCAAAGTGGCACCCGCGTCAGCCATGATGAAAAGACAGCTTCACACGCGACTCGACCTCCTGAGACCTCCAAAGACGAGACAGGTTGTACAGACGCAACAGAGAGCACAGGTGGAGAGACGGAGCAAAGCAAAAGACAGAAGCTTCATAGCTGGAGAGAGAGTTCTTGCTGCAAAGGTCCAAAGTGGATACCAGCCACAGTGGTTGCATGGAAAACATCATCTGGAGGAGACACGTGGATCAACTGTTGCCAGGAACCAACCTCAGAGATTATTCCTGTCAAGTGACAAACCAAGATCAGCTACTGGAGACCTACCATGACAACGAACCTGAACATCCACTGCAGCAACCTACCAATGTGGAAAGTGCTCCAGACTCACCTGAACCAGCCAGAGTGCCTACTCAGGGTACTGTTGCACCCCAGTCTGGGCATACACCATCACCACTCAGATAATGTGACTGTAGACTCACCTGTACGTTGTCATTACCCTGCAAGAGAAAGACGACCCCCTGACAGGTTGACTATTTAGTTCAGACAAACTCCGACATTGGGGCAGAATACACCCCAGGGTTAAGTCTGGGGACTGAGGCAGTCTACCCTCTATCAATAGTTTAGAAAAGGTTATTCTGAAAAGTTAATTTATTTACATTAAGAAAACAATAGGCAAAACAGTGAATATTAACTTTTTCCTTATGAGTCATCAAAGGTAAAGGGGGAGGAATATGTTGTGAATTGATATTCTAGTTGTGTCCCTTTAGGGCACCTGTAACCCACCTTGCTTACCTATGTTGAAATGCTTGGAATGTTCTTCCTGTGAAACGCATTAAAACAATGCTCACGTTATTTTCTACTCCCGTCTCATGTCCTGTCCTTATATTAGTTGTATAAGTAATACAGTGTGCTATACAACAGGGATGTAAACTCAATTTGAGAGAAATAAGCTTTTTGTGCATTTGGAAAATTTCTGGGATCTTTTATTTTAGCTCATGAAACATGGGACCAACACTTTACATGTTGCGTTTATATTTTTGTTCAGTATATTTTCAGTAGATCAAAATACATGAATGACTCTGTATATCGCAATCTTTTCAATGTCTTAAATATTTTACGAGAAAACATAACCATTGTGTGCTTAAAACACAGACCCAAGCAGCTAGGTTTAAAGTCCCTTCAAGAAAAATTAAGGGAAAATTCGAAACAGATTATTTATCTCTGTAAGAAAAGCAGTCAATAAAAGGTCCTTTCTCATCTGCTCATGACGTCAAGGATATCTCGGTTCTTCCCGGTCCAAGTTTCGAAAGACACGGCTGTTTCTGATTATGCCTCAAATGTAAACCTTAAATGTGATTTAACAAATATTGTGTGAGAGCTGTTGGCTGCTAACCAAGCTCATCCATAGCCTGTAGCCCACTAAATGCAGATTGTGGGGGCTGATTATGTAGACACAATACACGTCAGCTACTACAGCAACTGAAATTACAGCAAAACCTAACAAAGAGCTGCAGTTAGTTTCAGAATGTGTGGCAAGGAATAAGTTAGTCCTAAATATTTCAAAAACTGAAAGCATTGTATTTGGACAAATCCTTCACTAAATTCTTAACCTCAACTAAATCTTGTAATAAATAATGTGGAAATTGAGCAAGCTGAGGTTACAAAACTGCTTGGAGTAACCCTGGATTATAAACTGTTATGGTCAAAACATATTGATACAACAGTTGCTAAAATGGGGAGAAGTCTGTCCATAATAAAGCACTGCTCTACCTTCTTAACAGCACTATCAACAAGGCATGTCCTACAGGCCCTAGTTTTGTCACACCTGGACGTTCAGTTGTGTGCTCAGGTGCCACAAAAAGGGATATAGGACAATTGCAATTGGCTCAGAACAGGGCAGCACGGCTGGCCCTTGGATGTACACAGAGAGTTAACATTAATAATATGCATGTCAATCTCTCCTGGCTCAAAGTGGAGGAGAGATTGACTTCATCACTACGTTTATTTGTGAGAGGTATCGACATGTTGAATGCACCGAGCTGTCTGTTTGAACTACTGGCCCACAGCTCGGACACCCATGCATAACCCACAAGACATGCCACCAGAAGTCTTTTCATAGTCCCCAAATCCAGAACAGACTATGGGAGGCGCACAGTACCACATAGAGCCATGACTACATGGAACTCTATTCCACATCAAGTAATTGATGCAAGCAGTAAAATTAGATTTAAAAAAACGGATAAAAATACTCCTTATGGAACAGACACAAACATAGGCACAGACACAAGCATACACACAAGAACATATGCACTATACACACAAGTACACATGGATTTTGTGTTTTAGATATGTGGTAGTGGAGTAGGGGCCTGAGGGCACACACTTAGTGTGTTGTGAAATCTGTTGTGAATGTACTGTAATGTTTTTAAAATTGCCTTAATTTTGCTGGACCCCAGGAAGAGTAGCTGCTGCCTTGACAGGAACTAATGGGGATCCATAATAAATACAAATACAAATACAAATGCAAATGTCACAGCGCAAGGTATTAACAGTATCAAAATATGCAGTCGAAAAGCTACCTCTTATCACGTTTTCTTACCTTTATTTGGACATTCAATTACTACCACTCTCTTTTCTACTTCAGTACACACCACATACATGTACATTCTTTGCTCTATAAAATATACAGCCAACATTTCATAGCCTCTCACCCTCTAGCTGCTATCTTTAGAGTGGTAAGGTGTTGCTGCTGCTAACTGTAGAGTGGTAAGGTGTTGCTGCTGCTAACTTTAGAGTGGTAAGGTGTTGCTGCTGCTAACTTTAGAGTGGTAAGGTGTTGCTGCTGCTAACTTTAGAGTGGTAAGGTGTTGCTGCTGCTAACTTTAGAGTGGTAAGGTGTTGCTGCTGCTAACTTTAGAGTGGTAAGGTGTTGCTGCTGCTAACTTTAGAGTGGTAAGGTGTTGCTGCTGCTAACTTTAGAGTGGTAAGGTGTTGCTGCTGCTAACTGTAGAGTGGTAAGGTGTTGCTGCTGCTAACTGTAGAGTGGTAAGGTGTTGCTGCTGCTAACTGTAGAGTGGTAAGGTGTTGCTGCTGCTAACTTTGAGACATGTTGGCTGCCGAAGCCAAACTAGCTCCACGGTCCTCACATCACAAGCCAAACTAGCTCCACGGTCCTCACATCACAAGCCAAACTAGCTCCACGGTCCTCACATCACAAGCCAAACTAGCTCCAGGGTCCTCACATCACAAGCCAAACTAGCTCCATGGTACTCATATCACAAAGCCAAACTATCTCCACGGTCCTCACATCACAAAGCTAAACTATATCCACGGTCCTCACATCACAACGCCAAACTATCTCCACGGTCCTCACATCACAAAGCCAAACTATCTCCACGGTCCTCACATCACAAAGCCAAACTATCTCCACGGTCCTCACATCACAAAGCTCTCCCCAGCAAACATTCCTTTCTCTGCTCCTCGCAGGGATAAATGCTGAGGTGGGACAATGCTGTTGGAATGCCAAATTTCACATTGCCAAGTATAAACTGTTTTATTTATTTATTAATTCCTTCTGTCAGCAGAAACCAAAGCGGTCATGTGAGCAGCAGCATCCTCCGGTGGGATCTGTGTTAGATCTGCCTAGATTGTCCAGATACTTGACAAAGTTAACTACTGCTGGCAATGACTAGAAACAGCAGGGGGATGGAGATAGAGAGATAGGGAGAGAGAGAGAGAGAGAGAGAGAGAGAGAGAGAGAGAGAGAGAGAGAGAGAGAGAGAGAGAGAGAGAGAGAGAGAGAGAGAGAGAGAGAGAGAGAGAGAGAGAGAGAGAGAGAGAGAGAGAGAGAGAGAGAGATACAGTTGAAGTCAGAAGTTTAGTGGTCCTCTGTAGCTCAGCTGGTAGAGCACGGCGCTTGTAACGCCAAGGTAGTGGGTTCGATCCCAGGGACCACCCATACACAAAAATGTATGCACGCATGACTGTAAGTCGCTTTGGATAAAAGCGTCTGCTAAATGGCATATTATATTATATTATTATATACACTTAGGTTGGAGTCATTAAAACTCGTTTTTCAACCACTCCACAAATTAACAAACTATAGTTTTGGCAAGTCAGTTAGGACATCTACTTTGTGCATGACACAAGTAATTTTTCCAACAATTGTTTACAGACAAATTATTTCACTTATAATTCACTGTATCACAATTCCAGTGGGTCAGAACTTTACATACACTAAGTTGACGGTGCCTTTTAACAACTTGGAAAATTCTGGAGGTGTACCATTTGGAGGTGTACCTGTGGATGTATTTCAAGGCCTACCTTCAAACTCAGTGCCTCTTTCCTTGACATCATTGGAAAATCAAAAGAAGTCAACCTGTCACGGTTCAGACAGACGACCAGAGGACCACAATTGCGTCACACCAGAAAGTTTATTAAACTTAAGGGAAAAGGGAAGTAGGGAGTGAATGAAGGCTCCAGGGGTAACAGGGATCCCGTCCAATGCGCTGGGTCTGTGCCCCCCCCAGTGGCAGCGATGCGTCCTATGAAGCCGGTGGTGGGTGGTCCAGAAGTCCTGGGGGGGAGACACAGACACAACAGGGCGGAATGAAACCAGGCAGCAGTACAGTACAAGGGAAATCCAAAATACGTAGTAGCAAGGCAGAAGGCTGGTCAGAGTTACCGGGATTGAAGAGTAGTCAGGAGTCGTAATGGCAGAAGCAGGTCTGGATCTCCTGAGGCAGAAGAGTATCCAAAAAACAGGCAGGTCCGGGGTCACAAAACCAGGGTGAGCCAGAAGCGCGAGCAAACAGGTTCCCGGGTGTGAGCTTTGCAGACGATCTGACACCGGAGAGCTGAAAGACAGGGCCTTAAATACTGGGAGAGGTTAGTGGGTAATGCAGCGCAGCTGGCAGAGTAATTAGAGCCGAGCAGAGCAGGGACAGGTGGAGCTAGTTAGGCTGAGTAGAGAGAGGGAGGTGAGCAGAGTGGAAGCAAATTAAGGTGGTAACCCGGTGGAGTGAGAGGGCTCATGACAGAACCCCCCAAGGGACGGCCCCAGAAGTCCCAAGAGCAACACCACGCCGGGCGGAGGAGGGGAGCCGG
The DNA here is from genome assembly GCF_020615455.1 of Coregonus clupeaformis. Lineage (NCBI taxonomy): Eukaryota > Metazoa > Chordata > Actinopteri > Salmoniformes > Salmonidae > Coregonus > Coregonus clupeaformis. Next base: position 56,373 of record NW_025533684.1, on the reverse strand, counting down.
AGGAGGGCTAGAACTCCTCCGAACGGTCCGAGTGAACGTCCTCATCCTCGGAGGAAGCCGGAGGGCCGTGGTCGGGAGATGGGACAGGTCCCGAGACAGGATCAGGCACAGGACAGGAAGCCGAGCGGGCCGGACGGTTAGGGACCCCTCTGGGGCGGCCCCTACGGATTGCAGGTTGATCAGGATGCCGTTGGTGGAAAGCGGTGATGAGAGTCCTATCCACAATCCGACTAGCTGGCACCCAGGTCCTTTCCTCAGGTCCATAGCCCTCCCAGTCAATGAGGTACTGGAGACCCCTACCCCTCCGTCTGGACCGAAGCAGGCGGCGGACGGTGTAAACCAGACCACCATCGACGAGCCGTGGAGGAGGAGGACCAGGCGCAGCAGGGACCAGCGGACTCTCATGGATGGGCTTAATCTTAGACACATGGAAAGTGGGGTGCACCCTCAGGAATTAGGCAGTTGGAGCCGGACAGCAGTTGGGCTAATCACTCTTATGATAGGGAATGGGCCAATGAACCGAGGTGCCAGCTTCTGCGACTCCACCCTGAGTGGCAGGTTCTTCGATGACAACCACACCCTTTGACCAACATGGTAGGTGGGAGCAGGAATTCTCCGACGGTTGGCCCCGGTAGTGTAGCTGGCAACGGACCTGAGGAGCGTGGCTCGGGCTTGTGACCAGGTGCGGCGACATCGACGGGCAAAAGCAAGTGCAGATGGGCAAGTAACCTCCTCCTCCTGGCTGGCAAATAGAGGAGGCTGGTATCCATAAACACATTGGAAAGGGGACATACCGATGGCAGAGCAGGTCAGAGAATTGTGTGCGTACTCCACCCATGTCAATTGCTGCGACCAGGAGTGGGGGTTGCGTGAAGTCATGCATCGCAGTGCCTTCTCGAGCTCCTGATTAGCCCGCTCTGACTGCCCATTGGATTGGGGATGGAATCCGGAAGTCAGACTGACTGTGGCTCCCAGCAGGTGACAGAACTCCTTCCAAAAAGCGGAGGAGAATTGTGGACCACGGTCAGAAACAACATCCCTTGGCAGTCCGTGGATCCGGAAGACGTGTTCCAAGACCACCTGGGCGGTCTCCTTGGCGGTTGGGAGCTTGGGGAGGGGAATGAAGTGTGCCATCTTGCTGAAACGGTCAACGATGGTGAGAATGACGGTCATGCCACTTGAAGGGGGCAGCCCCGTGACAAAGTCAAGGGCGATGTGAGACCAGGGACGTCTGGGCACAGGCAGGGGCTGCAGCAATCCGGCTGGGGGCTGGCAGGACGACTTGTGTTGGTTGCAGATGGGGCAGGCTTGGACGAATTCCCGTACATCCTTCCTCAGAGAGGGCCACCAGAACCTCTGGGCGAGCAGGTTGTAGGTGCGGGTGGAGCCAGGGTGACAAGCTAGGCGGGAGTCATGTCCCCACTGAATGACCTGGGACCTCAGGTCTTCGGGGACAAAAAGGCGGTCAGCTGGGCAAGTGCTGGGACCTGGCTGGTTACGGAGAGCCTCCAGCACCTGTTCCTCAACAGCCCAGGTCAGAGCTGCAACGATGCAGGGACTTGGCAGAATCGACACAGGGTCCTTGGAGGGGGTGTCATCCTTCTGGAATTGACGGGAGAGAGGCGTCTGGCTTGGTGTTGCGTGATCCAGGCCGGTATGACAGAGTGAAATTAAACCTGGTGAAGAACAGGGCCCAGCGGGACTGCCTGGAGTTCAACCGTTTGGCCGTGCGGATGTACTCCAAGTTCTTATGATCGGTCCAAACGAGAAATGGAATGGTGGACCCCTCCAGCCAGTGACGCCACTCCTCCAAGGCAAGTTTCACAGCCAGCAGCTCACGGTTCCCTATGTCGTAATTGCACTCAGAGGGGGACAACCGACGTGAGAAAAAGGCACAGGGATGGAGCTTCCTATCCTCCGCAGCCCACTGAGAAATCACAGCACCAACTCCCACATCCAGGCGTCCACCTCCACAATGAATTGCCGGTCCACATCAGGCATCTGGAGGATGGGAGCGGAGGTGAACCTCACCTTGAGGGTACTGAAGGCTTTGTCGGCTGCTGGGGTCCAGGTGAAGGGTTGCTTGGTGCTGGTTAGAGCAGTGAGAGGGGCAGCAACGGTACTGTAGTTCCGGATAAACTTCCTATAGAAGTTAGCAAACCCCAGAAACTGTTGCAGCTTCTTTCTGTTCTCCGGAACTGGCCATGAAGTGACTGCTGATACTTTGGCAGGATCCATTTGGATACTTCCTTCTGCCACTATGTACCCCAGGAAGGCCACTGTCTTGACGTGAAACTCACATTTCTCTGCCTTGGCGTAGAGGGAATTCTCCAGAAGACGATGAAGGACTTGCTGGACATGGCGGGTGTGTTCAGACAGGTTTCTGGAGTAAATTAAGATGTCATCCAGGTAAACGAAGACAAACTTGTTTAACATGTCCCGCAGTACATCATTCACTAGAGCCTGGAACACAGCAGGAGCATTGGTGAGGCCAAAAAGGCATAACCAGATACTCGTAGTGGCCTGTTGGTGTATTGAATGCGGTTTTCCATTCATCTCCCTCCCGGATCCGCACTAGGTGGTAAGCGTTTCTGAGATCCAACTTGGTAAAAACAGTGGCTCCCTGGAGCAACTCAAAAGCAGAGGTGAGCAGAGGCAGAGGGTAACGGTTCTTCACTGTGATGTCGTTGAGTCCCCTGTAGTCGATGCAGGGGCGAAGAGATCCGTCCTTCTTCCCCACAAAGAAGAAGCCAGCACCAGCAGGAGATGAAGATGAATGGATTAATCCTGCGGACAGAGAGCCATTGATGTAGTCCTCCATGGACTTTCTTTCAGGAGCAGACAACGAATAAAGACGACCCCTTGGAGGAGCTGTTCCAGGGAGGAGGTCGATGGCACAGTCGTACGGTCGGTGAGGGGGGCAGAGATGTGGCTCTTGCTTTGTTAAACACCTCTCTGAGACCATGGTAGCATTCTGGGACATTGGAGAGGTCAGGAGCGGAGTTAGTAGGTACTGGCCGAGGGGGTAGTGCGGCAGCAAGCAGGCAGGTTCGGTGGCAGTCCTCTCCCCCACTCCCTGATCACCCCGGTCACCCAGTCGAGCTGAGGGTTGTGCCGGCGGAGCCATGGGTAACCCAGGATGAGGGGTTGGCCTGGAGAGGGGAGCAGGTGAAACTGGATAGTTTCTTGATGGTTTCCGGACAGACCCATCGAGACCGGGGGCCGTGACATGAGTGACCGATCCGAGTAAGTGTCCGTCCAGTGCCCGGGCAGGAATAGGAGGTGTCAAACGGAGGTTCTCCAGTCCCAGTTGGCGTGCCAGCTTGATGTCCATTATGTTGGCTTCGGCGCCAGAATCCACCAGAGCAGCCAGGGTGTGAGTTGAGTCAGAGAGGCGGAGGTGAACTTGCAGCAGGGGTTTGTGGTCGGAGGACTGGATGGTCATTGAACTCAACCGGGCTCCCCCTACGCCCGGTGAGCTTCGGCCCTTTAAAGGGCAGGTTACCACACGATGTCCATCACCTCCACAATAGAGGCAGAGGTTTGAGGTGAAGCGGCGCTGGCGCTCTGCAGGAGTGAGGGAGGCTCGCCCAATCTCCATAGGCTCAGACTGATCAAGCTGACCTGGGTGAGTGGCAGTAGATGACAGGAGCCCAGTCGGATCTCTCCGAATGCCGGTAGTAGGTGGACCTTGGCGCCCCCCTCTCACGACGACGGGTCTGTATCCTTCTGTCGATCCTGACAGTCAGTGCGATGGCTTCATCAAGAGTGGAAGGCAGTTCATGGGAGACCAACTTCGTCCTTGATATAGTCAGCCAAACTATGGAAGAACGCGTCCACCAACGATGGTGTGTTCCGAAGAACTTCGTCTAGCCAGGGTTCGGAAGTCGATGGAATGGTCTGCGACTGTACGTCTGCCTTGTCGAATACTGAACAGTTCACGAGACGCCTCTGCGGTGGGTGAATCCAGGTCAAACACCTTCAGCATCTCCTCAGCAAACAGGTCGAAGGTAGCACATGCGGGGGTTTGACGTTCGAACTCTGCTGTTCCCCAGAGTCGAGCTCGGCCCGTCAGGTGAGTGATGGCATACCCAACTTTAGCCCCCTCCGTGGCGAAGGTCCTTGGCTGCAAGGAGAACTGAAGTCGGCAGCTAGTCAGGAATGGCCGGACCTGGGTTGAATCGCCGTTGAACCGCTCGGGGTTTCCAATCTTGGGTTCGGAGCAGCGGCTGCAATGACCGGGGCAGGTAACTCGGGGGGCTGGGCTGGTGGGCAGACTGGCTGGGGTAAGGTTGGTGAGGAGTTGAATGATCATGGCGAGTTGTTGTTGCTGCTGCTGGAACTGCTGCTCATGCTCATCGGTTTCCATGTCGGGGAAAGTGTGCGCTGAGTCCATAATGGTCAGATCGTACTGTCACGGTTCAGACAGACGACCAGAGGACCACAATTGCGTCACACCAGAAAGTTTATTAAACTTAAGGGAAAAGGGAAGTAGGGAGTGAATGAAGGCTCCAGGGGTAACAGGGATCCCGTCCAATGCGCTGGGTCTGTGCCCCCCAGTGGCAGCGATGCGTCCTATGAAGCCGGTGGTGGGTGGTCCAGAAGTCCTGGGGGGAGACACAGACACAACAGGGCGGAATGAAACCAGGCAGCAGTACAGTACAAGGGAAATCCAAAATACGTAGTAGCAAGGCAGAAGGCTGGTCAGAGTTACCGGGATTGAAGAGTAGTCAGGAGTCGTAATGGCAGAAGCAGGTCTGGATCTCCTGAGGCAGAAGAGTATCCAAAAACAGGCAGGTCCGGGGTCACAAAACCAGGGTGAGCCAGAAGCGCGAGCAAACAGGTTCCGGGTGTGAGCTTTGCAGACGATCTGACACCGGAGAGCTGAAAGACAGGGCCTTAAATACTGGGAGAGGTTAGTGGGTAATGCAGCGCAGCTGGCAGAGTAATTAGAGCCGAGCAGAGCAGGGACAGGTGGAGCTAGTTAGGCTGAGTAGAGAGAGGGAGGTGAGCAGAGTGGAAGCAAATTAAGGTGGTAACCCGGTGGAGTGAGAGGGCTCATGACACAACCAAGACCTCAGAAAAAAAATTGTAGACCTCCACAAGTCTGGTTCATCCTTAGGAGCAATTTCCAAACGCCTGAAGGTACCACGTTCATCTGTACAAGCAATGGTACGCAAGTATAAACACCATGGGACCACACAGCCGTCATACCGCTCAGGAAGGAGACGCATTCTGACTCCTAGAGATGAACGTACTTTGGTTCGAAAACTGCAAATGAATCCCAGAACAACAGCAAAGGACCTTGTGAAGATGCTGGAGGAAACAGGTACAAAAGTATCTATATCCACAGTAAAACGAGTCCTATATCGACATAACCTGAAAGGCCGCTCAGCAAGGAAGAAGCCACTGCTTCAAAACCGCCATAAAAAAGACAGACTACGGTTTGCAACTGCACATGGGGACAAAGATCGTACTTTTTGGAGAAATGTCCTCTGGTCTGATGAAACAAAAATAGAACTGTTTGGCCATAATGACCATCGTTATGTTTGGAGGAAAAAGGGGGTCGCTTGCAAGCCGAAGAACACCATCCCAACCGTGAAGCACGGGGGTGGCAGCATCACGCTGTGGGGGTGCTTTGGTGCAGGAGGTACTGGTGCACTTCACATAATAGATGGCATCATGAGGAAGTAAAATTATGTGGATATATTAAAGCAACATCAGTCAGGAAGTTAGAGCTTGGTCGCAAATGGGTCTTCCAAATGGACAATGACCCCAAGCATACTTCCAAAGTTGTGGCAAAATGGCTTAAGGACAACAAAGTCAAGGTATTGGAGTGGCCATCACAAAGCCCTGACGTCAATCCTATAGAAAATGTGTGGGCAGAACTGAAAAAGCGTGTGCGAGCAAGGATGCCTACAAACCTGATTCAGTTACACCAGCTCTGTCAGTAGGAATGGGCCAAAATTCACCCAACTTATTGTGGGAAGCTTGTGGAAGGCTACCCGAAACGTTTGACCCAAGTTAAACAATTTAAAGGCAATGCTACCAAATACTAATTGAGTGTATGTAAACTTCTGACCCACTGGGAATGTGATGAAATAAATTAAAGCTGAAATAAATCATTCTCTCTACTATTATTCTGACATTTCACATTCTTAAAATAAAGTGGTGATCCTAACTGACCTAAGACAGGGAATTTTTACATTTACATTTTAGTCATTTAGCAGACGCTCTTATCCAGAGCGACTTACAGTTAGTGAATACATATTTTTTTTTACTAGGACTAAATGTCAGGAATTGTGAAAAACTGAGTTTAAATGTATTTGGCTAAGGTGTATGTAAACTTCAGACTTCAACTGTATACTGTAGAGAGAGGGGGAGTGTACTAATTGACAGATCTCCTGTTGGAGCTTAATTGGCTATATTAAGTTTCACTGTTTGATCTTGTCTTGTGGGACCTCCCACCTAGCCGACAGCTTCCACTCAGAACACTTTTACACTTCCCTCTCTGCATACTAACTAACTCATCGTGGAAAACACAAAAACAAAACAATATCATTGATACAAATAAATAAAAAGAGTTCAGTATCTACCAACAGGCTGTGCCTCGGCCGGTTGTCATTGGCTCAGCAGCAGAGCTCCAAAGTCTTTGTAGCTTGTATTTATCTAAATATGTCTTTGTAGCTTGTATTTATATAAATATGTCTTTGTAGTAAATCACAAAGCTGTCTGGCCTCTAGAAACTGGCTGAGTGCAGCCCTATTTTGGAAGACATTTGGCTTGCATTCTGGGAGAGCTTAGTTTCTCTGAAAACAAGGGCCCACTGGCGGAGCTGCGTGCCAGGACTCCATGGTTTATGTGTTTGGGACATATTGAATTATTAGGCAGCTATCGCAGGCAGGAGGAGCACTGTGGTCAGACAGTACACAGCCACACAGCCTGTTCGCCAGCTTAACAGCTTTATAGAGAAACACTGATACGAAGCTTGGCGCGGTGCTACAGTACTCCACATGTCTGTCTGTCTGTTCTGCAGGCTTTGGTTTAAAGCACCATGCTTTAACACAGAGGAGAGGACTATGAAAAAGCTCCACCTGGTCCCTCCGTGTGTTAGCTAAATCACTCCTCGTCCAACAGGATCAAACAGGGAGGTGGACCAGGCGTGAGAAGCCAAATGTCTGTAAGTTATTTGTTTCTCGCAAATATGAAGTGCCGTGGACACCAAACTAGCCGGAGCTGGAGCCGGAGTGATGGGAACACACGGAGTGATGGTAAAACAACGGAACGATTCCTGACACAAAAACAAACTTTGTGCAAACAATAGTGGTGTTTGGGAGGGGGGTATGGAGTGGGGGGAGGGGGGGGAGTGGGGGTGTAGCTGGCCCGTGCCCAGCCTCTAGCATCAGACGACTTCTTCTTCTGGCATGATTAATCACAAGGAGTTTCTGAGGAGTAGCGAAATTTACATTACCAGCTAACGTTACACACTACGTTACTGGCCGTAGCATTCAGACCAGCTAACTGCTCTCTACATTACCACACTACGCTACTGGCCGTAGCATTCAGACCAGCTAACTGCTCTCTACATTACCACAGTACACTACTGGCCGTAGCATTCAGACCAGCTAACTGCTCTCTACATTACCACAGTACACTACTGGCCGTAGCATTCAGACCAGCTAACTGCTCTCTACATTACCACAGTACACTACTGGCTGTAGCATTCAGACCAGCTAACTGCTCTCTACATTACCACAGTACACTACTGGCCGTAGCATTCAGACCAGCTAACTGCTCTCTACTCAGAAACTGATAATTGGTCACCAAGACCAAGACCGGACTCTCAATTGACCAGAGAGGGGGGGACGGGGGGGACGGGGGGGACGACAACATTGTGCACCAATCACATGCAACCTGAGCAGGGTATAATGGCAGGGGGTGGTTGAGTCCCATGGGTATCGCTGACTGAAACACTACAGTGCAGCCCAGCACCGCGCAGCGACCAGCCAGGAGGAAGTGGAGTTAATATGGGGGGCCCACTCCCAGTCACCATTAATAAATAGGAACAGGCATCTTCATGGCCTCCCTCTAATTCTTAATTTGCTTTCCATTAGCCTTCAGGATGAAGACTGGCTGTCTAGAGGAGGAGTCAGTGAAGATGAGGAGGAGGAGGAGGATAGAGATACAGAGCAGAGAGAAAAAAAAAGAGAGAGAGAGAGAGAGAGAGAGAGAGAGAGAGAGAGAAAGATAGAATGCCCAGACAGACAGTGCGCTGCAGTATCTGCCCTGTAACTCTAACCGCATTCCTTCCAGGCAGAGCGGGCCTGCACAGGGAGCAGTGACCACAAATGCCCCAGCCAGCAACCCAGTGGCTCCATCATACATGATGGTCTGTTCCGCCACCACTGTCTCCAGCTTATCTATTATGCATGTGTTTGCATGATGGCACATTCACATCAGAGTCCACCGGACCGACAGGACAGACCATCTTTCTTTTCCATTCACTTCCACTCCCCTGTCTGCCTGCCTTAACTCTTTCTCCTCTAGCTAAGTTAATGAACGCAGCCATTACCTTAATCTGACCCGACCCAAAGCAGCAGCATGTTTCTGGAAACGCTGGCCAGCATGAAGGGAGAGGGCGAGGGCCGGACTCACATCGAATAACCCTGTCGGACTGTGATGCACTGCGTATGCTTTCTACAGCTGCCCCGGTCTGGCCAGTCCGAGCAGGGTTTTTTATACCAGGGTTAGGGGTTAGGCAATTCATATCACACTAACATCACAGAGAATAAACCAGTATGACAGGGAGAGGTTATGAACCCGATCGTAAACCACCTCTCTCTCTGACCAGATTATGAGAGCCTTCATTACAAGCTAGTTTAGACAGCAAAATAACTTTGGGGAAACTTCAGATTTGCTGATGGTAAAAAGATACGAGCAGAGAGATTTACAATACTTGCTTTGGACTTTGTCCATTCTTTCCACTCCTAAGAAACTGTCTGGGATTGTAAAGAATGGCTTATTAACCTCTGATAAATAATGAATTGCCAGTTGTGCTTTTAAGGTGGAGCAGCACGGGGAGGAGAGGAAATAAAACTGTCATTATTTCTCAACAAGTGTTTCTTAGACAGCATTGATAGCCCAGAGGAGAAATACAAACTGCTGATCAATTGGCCACAGTTGACGTAAAGAGAGTCTAATTTCTTTAAACAGAGCCATTACTGCTGTCGTCAAATGGGGATCAAATCATCACCACAAAACGAAGCCGCACAGTGTGAACAAAGAGGTCATGAATTCAAATCTGGAGTAATCTCCAAAACAATGAAGGGAACAAGTACATTTCGAAAGGGATTTGGTTGTTATCTGGCTTTTCAAATCTCTTTTTGCCTAATGGAAACATTTCACAGAGAACAAAAAACCCCACTAAACCTGAGTTAATAGAGAAGTTTAAAACCCCACTAAACCTGAGTTAATAGAGAATTTTTTAACCCCACTAAACCTGAGTTAATAGAGAATTTTAAAACCCCACTAAACCTGAGTTAATAGAGAAGTTTAAACCCCAACACTGTTCCTGAGTTAATAGAGAAGTTTAAACCCCAATGCTATTCCTGAGTTAATAGAGAAGTTTAAACCCCAATACTGTTCCTGAGTTAATAGAGAAGTTTAATCCCCAACACTGTTCCTGAGTAATAGAGAAGTTTAAACCCCAATGCTGTTCCTGAGTTAATAGAGAAGTTTAAACCCCAACGCTGTTCCTGAGTTAATAAAGAAGTTTAAACCCCAACACTGTTCCTGAGTTAAAAGAGAAGTTTAAACCCCAACGCTTGTGAGAGAAAAATTACGTATTTACCTGATTCGCTTGATATTAATAGTTAACAATTATATACTTAACAAAGAGTAAGACATTACTGTTCTACTAATGCTGTGTTTTGGTAAAGGGATGGTTTCCACTTTAGCTCCTTGCAGCTAATCTGGGCGTATGGTCACTAGAGATAGCTTGAGCTAAACCCCTCATTGTTTCTAATCATTCTTGCATCTGGGAAACTAAGCCGGAATGGGGGATAAAACAACACCAGCTGCAGATAACCATAGGATGAACCCAAGGTGGCTTATGATGTGCTTTGAAAGGCTGGTCATGGCTCACATCAACAGCATTATCCCAGAAACCCTAGACCCACTCCGATTTGCATACCGCCCCAACAGATCCACAGATGATGCAATCTCTATTGCACTCCACACTGCCCTTTCCCACCTGGACAAGAGGAACACCTACGTGAGAATGCTATTCATTGACTACAGCTCAGCGTACAACAACATAGTGCCCTCAAAGCTCATCACTAAGCTAAGGATCCTGGGACTAAACACCTTCCTCTGCAACTGGATCCTGGACTTGCTGATGGGCCACCCCCAGGTGGTAAGGGTAGGTAACAGCACATCTGCCACACTGATCCTCAACAAGGGGGCCCCTCAGGGGTGCGTGCTCAGTCCCCTCCTGTACTCCCTGTTCACCCATGACTGCATGGCCAGGCACGACTCCAACACCATCATTAAGTTTGCCGACGACACAACAGTGGTAGGCCTGATCACCGACAACGATGAGACAGCCTATAGGGAGGAGGTCAGAGACCTGGCCGTGTGGTGCCAGGATAACAACCTCTCCCTCAACGTGACCAAGACAAAGGAGATGATTGTGGACTACAGGAAAAAAAAGAGGACTGAGCACGCCCCCATTCTCATCGACAGGGCTGTAGTGGAACAGGTTGAGAGCTTCAAGTTCCTTGGTGTCCACATCACCAACAAACTATCATGGTCCAAACACACCAAGACAGTCGTGAAGAGGGCACGACAAAGCCTATTCCCCCTCAGGAGACTGAAAAGATTTGGCATGGGTCCTCAGATCCTCAAAAAATTATACAGCTGCACCATCGAGAGCATCCTGACTGGTTGCATCACCGCCTGGTATGGCAACTGCTTGGCCTCCGACCGCAAGGCACTACAGAGGGTAGTGCGTTCGGCCCAGTACATCACTGGGGCCAAGCTTCCTGCCATCCAGGACCTCTATACCAGGCGGTGTCAGAGGAAGGCCCTCAAAATTGTCAAAGACTCCAGCCACCCCACTCATAGACTGTTCTCTCTGCTACCGCACGGCAAGCGGTACCGGAGTGCCAAGTCTAGGTCCAAAAGACTTCTCAACAGCTTCTACCCCCCAAGCCATAAGACTCCTGAACAGCTAATCATGGCTACCCAGACTATTTGCACTGCCCCCACCCCATCTTTTTACGCTGCTGCTACTCTGTTAATTATTTATGCATAGTCACTTTAACTCTACCCACATGTACATATTACTTCAACTACCTCAACTAGCCGGTGCCCCCGCACATTGACTCTGCACCGGTACCCCCCTGTATATATAGCCTCCCTACTGTTATTTTATTTTACTTCTGCTCTTTTTTTCTCAACACTTTTTTTGTTGTTGTTTTAATTTTACTTTTTTGTTAAAAATAAATGCACTGTTGGTTAAGGGCTGTAAGTAAGCATTTCACTGTAATGTCTGCACCTGTTGTATTCGGCGCATGTGGCCAATACATTTTGATTTGATTTGATTTGATTTGATGGCACCCGATCTGCATGGGAGGGGTGGAACCAGCCATATATAAGAACCAGGATTCCTCTGTAAGGTCAGGCTCTCAGTCCAAAACTCAAGAGTGTGGGGTCGTCCAGTCTCATTATTGCAATAGTTAAATCGATATTGAATAAAGATGATTGTTGAAGAAATGACAAAGTCTCTCTCAATTGATTAGAATATTCTACAACACGCTGCTCCTGAGTTAATAGAGAAGTTTAAACCCCAACGCTGCTCCATATTCCTCCACTTGTTGAGAGACCCCTAAAGTAAACACTAGTAAAGTTCAGGGCCGGTCGGTCTGTTCCACCCAGGGCCAACCTGTTCCACCCAGGGCCAACCTGTTCCACACAGGGCCAACCTGTTCCACCCAGGGCCAACCTGAGCAAGAATGTTTCTCAGAGGACTACCTTCAGTCTTCCCTGACAGCAAGGCTAACGGCTGCGGTGTGACCTGGCCACACATTCAAAGGACTCTGCGAATATTCGGGAATACAAATTCTGCAATGTCCCCCTCCGGTCCGAGGAAAACATTCCCCCTAGCACACCTTCACCTCATGTACAGGAGTACAGAGTGGGGCTGTGTCACCTTATGCCTTACAACCACAACCCAAATAAAAGGCCAACATCTGGGGGGTTGAAGAATAATAACACATTGTCCCTGCACTGACTGCGTACCGCCTCTTTAAAACGTATGGGAAGTTAAATATTTTAGCAGCAAACCCCCTTCAAGGACAATGATTGAAATTAAAACAGTGGGGAAGTTGACTGTGATGTTTTCCAGCGATCTGACATCAAAGAAAAGTAGCGTTGTGACTTACAGACGGCCCAGCTTGGGGGTGGACTGGAACAGCAGCTCTGGGAGAACCTGCAGCTTGTTCCGGTTCAGACGCCTTTATGGGAGAGAGAGAGAGAGAGAGAGAGAGAGAGAGAGAGAGAGAGAGAGAGAGAGAGAGAGAGAGAGAGAGAGAGAGGGAGAGAGAGAGAGAAGGGAAGGGAAAGGGAAGGAAGGGAAGGAAAGGGAAGGAAGGGGAAGGGAAGGAAGGGGAAGGGAAGGGAAGGGAAGGGAAGGAAGGAAGGGAAGGGAAGGGAAGGAAGGGAAGGGAAGGAAGGAAGGAAGGGAAGGAAGGGAAGGGAAGGAGGGAAGGGAAGGGAAGGGAAGGGAAGGGAAGGGAAGGGAAGGGAAGGGAAGGGAAGGGAAGGGAAGGGCGAGAACATCAGTGTGGTCAAAACAACCGCCGTTTTGATGAGGCACTCTGACATTTAACTATGTTAAATGAATAGAGTTTGGTCTGTGTTTGTGTGTGGTGTAATGAGAGACACAGAGAGACTGACATAGGGGACATTCTGAAACACAGAAACAGAGCAACATCAAGCATTGGGAACAGAGATTGATGAGAAGGCAGGAGAAAACGTAAATGACACACAGACGCTCAAATCAATCGTTCAGATTAGAACCTCTGAAGTGGGGTGACCCTGGTCGCAGTAAAGGAAGACTGGGATGAGCCAATGGCAGCGCCTGGGGGTCAAGAGTTCACAGCTGGGCTAAGGCTTATGGGAAAGCGGGTGACTTCCTATGAAAATAGGCATAAGAAGTTACCAAGCTCTGAAGGTATCTGAATTATTTAAAGGCCATTATCACTGTGAGGAGGCTCCACAGGCTAACATGGGGAGTTCGGGGGAATAGACCTTCATGGCACCAAAGCCTTTCTCTGAGACGGGAGGGTATAGGGAGGACAGGGGGTCACAGGGCAGAGCTGAGGTATGTGGAGGAGTGGAGGAGGATTTAGGATGTCATGTAACACGCCATCAGAGCCGGATCACACTCCATCTGTCTCCCTCTGTTCTGTCCTCATCCATCCCTGGCCTACACCACCGCATGGTCAGAGAGACTCGAGGCTAACCTAATACCTAGTCAGCTAGCATATCAAACTTCCACACTGTTATGCCACAAATCACAATAGCTCAAAGCTAAGGCCTCCACCTTTGATGTGACCTCAATGAGAAACATAGCATTAGAGAGCAGATCAGCTGTCACCTACGTTGTCTAGACTGGAATCTCCAATAAAACTGATGTACCACTTAATGGTTGGGACTTATCTAATCGAAGTAAATCAGATCTGTTTTGCTCCATTCTGTACTGATTCTTCAGTTGAACTCCCTCACCTCTTACTGCCAGACATTTCCCCCAGAGAGAGACAACATGACTGGAGACAGATATTCTCATGGCCCTGTCTATGATCTCTGTCAGTGTGTCATCCCTGTCATGTAACACCTCAGTACTAACCATAAACCTGGCTGCCAAGCCTGGCATGGATGGTTTTGGTTTAGTTACCAGTTTGTGGTCTCGCCAGCTACTTCCAGACCAGAAGAAACCCAGTGACACTAATGAGGTCAGTAAGCCCAGTGTCTAGTTTCACATCAGTGTGTTGACATTCACACTCAGTGCAGCAGGTGACTTTAATGTTTATGCAAACTTGATCATCCTTACATAAATAGGGCTTTTTGAGTGCTTCTGAGTGCACATATGTGACTCATTTTAGGAAGCTAGGCATATGTCGCACGTCACTACTTCACAGGAGAGGCATTTGAACGTCTTATTTTTATTCATTTTTCGTTTTTGCATCGCTAATTATAGCCTAATATTAGCTAGTTAACATTGAACCTAGTTGGTTAGCTCCTTAGCTACCTGCAGATTCATACTACAGCTATGACAATGTTTGAATTGGTAGTAGTATGAGTTGGGATTATGCCGGTTCATTGTTTAGCTAGCTAGCTACATGTCTAAACAAAAGACACCACTTCGCCAGATGATTACATGACCCATCAAGTTAGCCAGGTGTATCTGGGGGTGATTACGGCCATCTATTGTATTTCATAATGTACATGTAATGTACATGTGTACATGTCTAGACAAAAGTGACCCATCCACTTAGCTAGATGTGGCTGGGGGGAAGTTAAAGCATTTCCTTCACATGACCCATCAATTTAGACAAGTGTGTCAGGTAAGCATCATCTAATAATGATAAAATATTTATAAGATATTTTTATCTGGACATTTATCTGTTTTTGATATTGCTACTATGCAAGTACCATTTCACTGTAGTGTTTACACCTTCTGCATCCTGTGCATGTGACAAATAAACATAGATTTTATTTGATATAGTGTGTGTTTACCAGAGATGGTAATGTGAAGAACAACATGACCAGCACCAAAGTCACATTAGGATATTGGTCAAGGACTTGATAAAGTGTATTTTTTCATGGAGTTTTTTCTTATTGTAGGCTCCTACTTTTACCACTTTTAGTCTTGAAATCTTTGGTTGTTTACTCTGTTTAGCACATGGCCTCACATGTGAATCCTTAAAGATTTGGAGGCCTGCATCCTGTGAAGCATGGGAGTGGGCGAATTTCCTCATCCTTCTCACCAGCCGTGATTTTGGGCAGCTTCATGGTAAGAAATGTGACCGTTCCTGATGCAAAAACAATGTCCTATCCTGGAGCTCGAGTAAATGACATTACTAAGCTGCTCCCGAATGTACTATCGTAGTCCATGTGGGTTTTAATGACATTATGAAGGGCAGCTCTGAACAGTTGAAACTGGATTTTAAAAAGCTGATTGACTCTCTGCTAGACACTAACAAAAAACCTATCATATCTGGCCCTGTGCCCTCTCTGAATCGTGGCATTGAACGCTTTAGCAGGATTCTTGCTCTTCACAACTGGCTACGTGATTATTGAAGCTCAATGGGTGTAACTTTTTTTGACAATTTCGATACCTTTTGGAAACAAAACACGTTTTATAAGGAGGATGGGATCCACCCAAATTATTTATTTGGGTTCCTGGATCCTTTCACAGCAGTATAAGGCTGCGTTGAGACAATGACTTAACAATGACCCAAGCCCAGCTCAGCTAATCCCTACCATTGTGACGCAGAGTTGTCAAAATGCTTCAGCAAATGTTCATTACATCAGGGGCGTTGGTAGTCACAATATAAGTAACCTAATTTATGTCCCTCTAACTGCCCTGAATGCCACCGATGATCCTACAGCTATTGTGTGCAGTAATCATGTGCCTAAGAATCAGATTTATACTGTTAGCACTGAGCCGATGTAGCCGAGGAGGCAGTCCACTGTGTGCAACTCACCATGCACTAACATAAAGAACATGAGCACATCTACTGCTGCTAAGCTTCCCAGTAAAACAATAAAAACAAGTAAGCATCCCAGAAGAAGTGCTCAAAATAGCCCACGTTAACATATGTAGCTTAAGAAACAAGGTTCATGAAATCAATAATTTGCTAGTTACAGATGACATTCATATTCTGACTATCTCTGAAACTCACTTAGATAATACCTTTGATGATACAGTGGTAGCAATACAAGGTTATAACATTTACAGAAAATATAGAAATACCAATGGTGGAGGTGTTGCTGTTTATATACAGAACCACATTCCTGTGAAGATTGGAGAGTATCTCATGTTAAATACTGTTGAAGTAATATGGCTACAGGTTAATCTGTCTCACCTAAAGCCAATCTGGTGGGAAGCTGCTATAGACCACCAAGTGCTAACAGTCAGTATCTGGATAACATGTGTGAAATGCTTGATAATGTATGTGATATCAATAGAGAGGTATACTTTCTGGGTAATTTAAATATTGACTGACTGTCATTAGGCTGCCCACTCAAGAGAATGCTTCAAACTGTAACCAGTGCCTGCGACCTGGTTCAGGTAATCAGGCAACCTACCAGGGTGGTTACAAACAGTACAGGAATTAAATCATCAACATGTATTGATCATATCTTTACTAATGCTGCATAGATTTGTTTGAAAGCAGTTTCCAAATCCATTGGCTGTAGTGATCACAATATAGTAGCCATATCTAGGAAAACCGAAGTTCCAAAGGCTGGGCCTAATATTGTGTATAAGAGGTCATACAATACGTTTTGTAGTGATTCCTATGTTGTTGATGTAAAGAATATATGTTGGTCCGTGGTGTGTAATGAGGAGCAAGCAGACACTGCACTTGACACATTTATGAAATTGCTTATTCCAGTTACTAATAAGCATGCACCCATTAAGAAAATGACTGTAAAAACTGTTAAATCCCTGTGGATTGATGAGGAATTGCAAAATTGTATGGTTGAGAGGGATGAGGCAAACGGAATGGCAAATAAGTCTGGCTGCACAACCGATTGGCAAAAGTATTGCAAATTGAGAAATCATGTGACTAAACTGAATAAAGAGAAGAAGAAACAACACTATGAAACAAGGATAAATGACCTAAAGAATTATAGTAAAAAGCTTTGGAGCACCTTAAATGATATTTTGGGAAAAAAGGCAAACTCAGCTCCATCATTCATTGAATCAGATGGCTCATTCATCACAAAACCAACTGATATTGCCAACTACTTTAATAATTTTTTCATTGGCAAGATTAGCAAATTTAGGCATGACATGCCAGCAACAATTTCTGACACTACACATCCAAGTATATTTGACCAAAATTTGAAAGACTAGCATTGTAATTTTGAATTCCGTAAAGTGAGTGTGGAAGAGGTGAACAAATTATTGTTGTCTATTAACAATGACAAGCCATCGGGGTCTGACAACTTGGATGGAAAATTGCTGAGGATAATAGCGGACGATATTGCCACTCCTATTTGCCATATTTTCAATTTAAGCCTACTAGAATGTGTGTGCCCCCAGGCTTGGAGGGAAGCAAAAGTGATTCCGCTACCTAAGAATAGTAAAGCCCCCTTTACTGCCTCAAACAGCCGACCAATTAGCCTGTTACCAACCCTTAGTAAACTATTGGAAAAAATGGTGTTTGACCAGATAGAATGCTATTTTACTGTAAACAAATTGACAATAAACTTTCAGCATGCTTATAGAAAAGGACATTCAACAAACACAGCACTTACACAAATGACTGATGATTGGCTGAGAGAAATTGATGCTAAAAAGATTGTGGGGGCTGTTTTGTTAGACTTCAGTGCGGCTTTTGACATTATCGATCACAGTCTGCTGCTGGAAAAATGTATGTGTTATGGCTTTACACCCCTTGCTATAATGTGGATAAATAGTTACTTGTCTAACAGAACACAGAGGGTGTTCTTTAATGGAAGCCTCTCCAACATAATCCAGGTAGAATCAGGAATTCCCCAGGGCAGCTGTCTAGGCCCCTTGCTTTTTCCATCTTTACTAATGACATGCCACTCGCTTTGAGTAAAGCCAGTGTGTCTATGTATGCGGATGACTCAACACTATACACGTCAGCTACTACAGCAACTGAAATAATTGCAACACTTAGAAAGAGTTGCAGTTAGTTTTGGAATGGGTGGCAAGGAATAAGTTAGTCCTGAATATTTCCAAAACTAAAAGCGTTGTATTCGGGTCAAATCATTCACTAAACCCTAAACCTCATCTACATCTCATAATGAATAATGTGGAAATTGAGCAAGTTGAGGTGACTAAACTGCTTGGAGTAACCCTGGATCGTAGACTGTCATGGTCAAAGCATATTGAATAAACAGTAGCTAAGATGGGGAGAAGTATGTCCATAATTAAGCGCTGCTCTGCCTTCTTAACAACATTATCAACAAGGCAGGACCTACAGGCCCTAGATTTGTCGCACCTAGACTACTGTTCAGTATTGTGGTCAGGTGCCACAAAGAAGGACTTGAGAAAATTGCAGTTGGCTCAGAACAGGGCAGCACAGCTGGCCCTTAAAAGTACATGGAGAGCTAACATTGATGACAAAAATGTCAGTCTCTACTGGCTCAGTGGAAGAGAGATTGACTGAGGTGTCAATGAGCTGAATGTAAAAATACACCTTGTGGAACAGTGGGGACTGTGAAGAGACACACACACAGGTACATACACACATACAGTTGATGTCAGAAGTTTATATAAACTTAGGATGGAGTCATTAAAAATTGTTTTTCAATCACTCCACAAATTTCTTGTTAACAAACTATAGTCTTGGCAAGTCGGTTAGGACATCTACTTTGTGCATGACACAAGTAATTTTTCCAACAATTGTTTACAGACAGATTATTTCACTTATAATTCAATGTATCACAATTGGCAAGTCGGTTAGGACATCTAATTTGTGCATGACACAAGTAATTTTTCCAACAATTGTTTACAGACAGATTATTTAACTTATAATTCACTGTATCACAATTCCAGTGGGTCAGAAGTTTACATACACTAAGTTGACTGTGCCTTTAAACAGCTTGGAAAATTCCAGAAAATGATGTCATGGCATTAGAAGCTTCTGATAGGCTAATTGACATAATTTGAGTCAATTGGAGGTGTACCTGTGGATGTATTTCAAGGCCTACCTTCAAACTCAGTGCCTCTTTGCTTGACATCATGGGAAAATAAAAAGAAATCAGCCAAGACCTCAGAAAAATAATTGTAGACCTCCACAAGTCTGGTTCATCCTTGGGAGCAATTTCCAAACGCCTGAAGGTACCACATTCATCTGTACAAACAATAGTACGCAAGTATAAACACCATGGGACCACGCAGCCGTCATACCGCTCAGGAAGGAGACACGTTCTGTCTCCTAGAGATGAATGTACTTTGATGCGAAAAGTGCAAATCAATCCCAGAACAACAGCAAAGGACCTTGTGAAGATGCTGGAGGAAACAGGTACAAAAGTATCTATATCCACATTAAAACGAGTCATATGTCGACATAACCTGAAAGGCCGCTCAGCAAGGAAGAAGCCACTGCTCCAAAACCGCCATAAAAAAGCCAGACTACGGTTTGCAACTGCACATGGGGACAAAGATACTTTTTGGAGAAACTGTTTGGCCATAATGACCATCGTTATGTTTGGAGCAAAAAGGGGAAGGCTTGCAAGCCGAAGAACATCATCCCAACCGTGAAGCACAGGGGTGGCAGTATCATGCTGTGGGGGTGCTTTGCTGCAGGAGGGACTGGTGCACTTCACAAAATAGATGGCATCATGAGGAAGGAAAACTATGTGGATATATTGAAGCAACATCTCTAGAAATCAGTCAGGAAGGTAAAGCTTGGTCGCAAATGGGTCTTCCAAATGGACAATGACCCCAAGCATAATTCCAAAGTTGTGACAAAATGGCTTAAGGACAACAAAGTCAAGGTATTGGAGTGGCCATCACAAAGCCCTGACCTCAATCCTATAGAACATTTGTGAGCAGAACTGAAAAAACGTGTGCGAGCAAGGAGGCCTACAAACCTGACTCAGTTACACCAGCTCAGTCAGGAGGAATGGGCCAAAATTCACCCAACTTATTGTGGGAAGCTTGTGGAAGGCTATCCGAAATGTTTGACCCAAGTTAAACAATTTAAAGGCAATGCTACCAAATACTAATTGAGTGTATGTAAACTTCTGACCCACTAGGAATGTGATGAAATAAATAAAAGCTGAAATAAATCATTCTCTCTACAACTAATCTGACATTTCACATTCTTAAAATAAAGTGGTGATCCTAACTGACCTAAGACAGAGAATTTTTACTAGGATTAAATGTCAGGAATTGTGAAAATCTTAGTTTAAATGTATTTGGCTAAGGTGTATGTAAGCTTCCGACTTCAACTGTACATATAGACACTCACTCAACACACACGTAGACATGGATGTTGTATTGTAAATATATGATAGTGGAGTAGTGGCCTGAGGGAACACACTAAATGTATTGGGTAAAATGTTATGAAATATAATGTAATGTAATATTTTAAATTGTATATAACTGCCTTAATGTTGCAGGACCCAGGAAGAGTTGCTGCTGCCTTGGCAGCAGCTAATGGGGATCCTTAGTAAATAAATAAATAAATAACAAAATGGGTGGGGCTAAGGCTTAAGAGGGTGTGAACGATGCTGAATGGGTTAGCAGTGTGGTTAGGGTTAAGGTTAGGTTTTAAAATCAGATTTTATGACTTTGTGGCTGTGCCAGCTAGTGACCATTCTGCAGAGCTGCCTCCAGAACAAGATTCATGATGAAAAATGCTAACCTGTCACACACACACACGTACGCACAAGCACACACCCACACACACACACACACACACACACACACACACACACACACACACACACACACACACACACACACACACACACACTTAAGCATACAGAAACAGTGTAAATACCCAAACACAAACAGTAGGGGTGAAAAGTGTCAAGAGGGTGACAGTCTACTGCAGTGACTGCTGGGTAGGGAGGGAGGTCAGCTAGGGATACTTACAGTCTCTCCAGCTGTTTGAGGTCCTGGAACGCCCCCCTCTCAATCACTGTGATCTGGTTGTCCTCTAGGTGCCTGACAGAAAAGAGAGAGACAACATAATCAATAAATACAATTACATCAGTATATAAAGGCCATGCTCTCACACCATGCAGTAAAGGCATTGTAAATTGCAAATAAGAATTTGTTCTTAACTGACTTGCCTAATTAAATAAAGGTTAAATAAAAAATATTAAAATAAAAGGCAACATGGTTAAAGGCCATGCTCTCACACCATGGTTAAAGGCAACATGGGTAAAGGCAACATGGTTAAAGGCAACATGGGGTAAAGGCAACATGGGTAAAGGCAACATGGTTAAAGGCAACATGGGGTAAAGGCAACATGGTTAAAGGCCATTCTCTCACACCATGGGGTAAAGGCAACATGGGTAAAGGCCATGCTCTCACACCATTGGGTAAAGACAACATGGGTAAAGGCCATGCTCTCACACCATGGGGTAAAGCCAACATGGGTAAAGGCCATGCTCTCAAACCATGGTTAAAGGCAACATGGGTAAAGGCAATGTTCTCACACTACGGGGTAAAGGCAACATGGGTAAAGGCAACATGGGGTAAAGGCAACATGGTTAAAGGCAACATGGTTAAAGGCAACATGGTTAAAGCAACGTGGGGTAAAGACAACATGGTTAAAGGCAACATGGTTAAAGGCAACATGGTTAAAGACAACATGGTTAAAGGCAACATGGTTAAAGACAACATGGTTAAAGGCAACATGGTTAAAGGCAACATGGTTAAAGGCAACAAGGGGTAAAGACAACATGGTTAAAGGCAACATGGTTAAAGGCAGCATGGTCAAAGGCAACATAGTTAAAGGCAATATGGGGTAAAGACAACATGGTTAAAGGCAACATGGTTAAAGGCAGCATGGTTAAAGACAACATGGGGTAAAGGCAAAATTGTTAAAGGCAACATGGTTAAGGGCAACATGGTTAAAGGCAACATGGATAAAGGCAACATGGTTAAAGGCAACATGGTCAAAGGCAACATGGGGTAAAGTCATCATGGGTTAAAGGCAACATGGTTAAAGGCAACATGGTTAAAGGCAACATGGTTAAAAGCAACATGGTTAAAGGCAACATGGGGTAAAGTCATCATGGGTTAAAGGCAACATGGTTAAAGGCAACATGGTTAAAGGCAACATGGCATAAAGTCATTATGGGTTAAATGCAACATGGTTAAAAGCAACATGGTTTAAGGCAACATGGGGTAAAGGCAACATGGTTAAAGGCAACATGGTTAAAGGCAACATGGTTAAAGGCAACATGGTATAAAGTCATCATGGGTTAAATGCAACATGGTTAAAAGCAACATGGTTTAAGGCAACATGGGGTAAAGGCAACATGGTTAAAGGCAACATGGTTAAATGCAACATGGTTAAAGGCAACATGGGGTAAAGGCAACATGGTTAAAGGCAACATGGTTAAAGGCAACATGGTTAAAGGCAACATGGTTAAAGGCAACATGGTTAACGGCAACATGGTTAAAGGCAACATGGGGTAAAGGCAACATGGTTAAAGGCAACATGGTTAAAGGCAACATGGTTAAAGGCAACATGGTTAAAGGCAACATGGTTAACGGCAACATGGTTAAAGGCAACATGGGATAAAGGCAACATGGTTAAAGGCAACATGGGATAAAGGCAATGTGGTTAATGGCAACATGGTTAAAGGCAACATGGGGTAAAGGCAACATGGTTAAAGGCAATAAGGTTAAAGGCAACATGGTTAAAAGCAACATGGTTAAAGGCAACATGGCATAAAGTAATCATGGGTTAAATGCAACATGGTTAAAAGCAACATGGTTTAAGGCAACATGGGGTAAAGGCAACATGGTTAAAGGCAACATGGGGGTAAAGGCAACATGGTTAAAGGCAACGTGGGGTAAAGGCAACATTGTTAAAGACAACACTGTTAAAGGCAACATGGTTAAAGGCAACATGGTTAAAGGCAACATGGTTAAAGGCAACATGGTTAACGGCAACATGGTTAAAGGCAACATGGGGTAAAGGCAACATGGTTAAAGGCAACATGGAGTAAAGGCAACATTGTTAAAGACAACACGGTTAAAGGCAACATGGTTAAAGGCAGCATGGGGTAAAGGCAACATGGTTAAAGGCAACATGGTTAAAGAAAACATGGTTAAAGGCAACATGGTTAAAGGCAACATGGGGTAAAGGCAACATTGTTAAAGACAACACGGTTAAAGGCAACATGGTTAAAGGCAACATGGTTAAAGGCAACATGGTTAAAGGCAACATGGGGTAAAGGCAACATGGTTAAAGGCAACGTGGTTAAAGGCAGCATGGTCAAAGGCAACATAGTTAAAGGCAACATGGGGTAAAGACAACATGGTTAAAGGCAACATGGTTAAAGGCAGCATGGTTAAAGACAACATGGGGTAAAGGCAAAATTGTTAAAGGCAACATGGTTAAGGGCAACATGGTTAAAGGCAACATGGATAAAGGCAACATGGTTAAAGGCAACATGGTCAAAGGCAACATGGGGTAAAGTCATCATGGGGTAAAGTCATCATGGGTTAAAGGCAACATGGTTAAAGGCAACATGGTTAAAGGCAACATGGCATAAAGTCATCATGGGTTAAATGCAACATGGTTAAAAGCAACATGGTTTAAGGCAACATGGGGTAAAGGCAACATGGTTAAAGGCAACATGGTTAAAGGCAACATGGTTAAAGGCAACATGGCATAAAGTCATCATGGGTTAAATGCAACATGGTTAAAAGCAACATGGTTTAAGGCAACATGGGGTAAAGGTAACATGGTTAAAGGCAACATGGTTAAATGCAACATGGTTAAAGGCAACATGGTTAAAGGCAACATGGTTAAAGGCAACATGGGTAAAGGCAACAATGGTTAAAGGCACAATGGGATAAAGGCAACATGAGGTAAAGGCAACATGGTTAAAGGCAACATGGTTAAAGGCAACGTGGTTAACGGCAACATGGTTAAAGGCAACATGGTTAAAGGCAACATGGGGTAAAGGGCAATAAGGTTAAAGGCAACGATTAACGGCAACATGGTTAAAGGCAACGTTGGGATAAAGGCAACATGGTTAAAGGCAATAAGGTTAAAGGCAACATGGTTAACGGCAACATGGTTAAAGGCAACGTGGATAAAGGCAACATGGTTAAAGGCAACATGGGATAAAGGCAACATGGTTAAAGGCAATAAGGTTAAAGGCAACATGGTTACAAAGCAACATGGTTAAAGGCAACATGGCATAAAGTCATCATGGGTTAAATGCAACATGGTTAAAGCAACATGGTTTAAGGCAACATGGGGTAAAGGCAACATGGTTAACGGCAACATGGTTAACGGCAACATGGTTAAAGCAACATGGGGTAAAGGCAACATGGTTAAAGGCAACATGGGGTAAAGCAACATGGTTAAAGGCAACATGGTTAAAGGCAACATGGGGTAAAGGCAACATGGTTAAGGGCAACATGGTTAAAGGCAACATGGTTAAAGGCAACATGGGGTAAAGGCAACGTGGTTAAAGGCAACATGGTTAACGGCAACATGGTTAAAGGCAACATGGGGTAAAGGCAACATGGTTAAAGGCAACATGGTTAAATGCAACATGGGGTAAAGGCAACATGGGTAAAGGCAACATGGTTAAAGGCAACATGGGTACAGGCAACATGGTTAAAGGCAACATGGGGTAAAAGGAAACGTGGTTAAACGCAACATGGTTAAGGGCAACATGCTTAAAGGCAACATGGGGGTAAAGTCATCATGGGTTAAAGGCAACATGGTTAAAGGCAACATGGTTAAAGGCAACATGGTTAAAGGCAACACGGTTAAAGGCAACATGGTTAAAGGCAACATGGTTAAAGGCAACATGGGGTAAAGGCAACGTGGGTTAATGGCAACGTGATTAAAAGCAACATAGTTAAAGGCAACATGCTTAAAAAGGCAACATGGGTTAAAGGCAACATGGTTAAAAGCAACATGGTTAAAGGCAACATGGTTAAAAGCAACATGGTTAAAGGCAACATGGTTAAAAGCAACATGGTTAAAGGCAACATGGTTAAAGGCAACATGGGGTAAAGGCAACATGGTTAAAGGCAACATGGTTAAAGGCAACATGGTTAAAGGCAACATGGTTAAAGGCAACATGGTTAACGGCAACATGGTTAAAGGCAACATGGGATAAAGGCAACATGGTTAAAGGCAACATGGGATAAAGGCAATGTGGTTAATGGCAACATGGTTAAAGGCAACATGGGGTAAAGGCAAAATTGTTAAAGGCAACATGGTTAAGGGCAACATGGTTAAAGGCAACATGGATAAAGGCAACATGGTTAAAGGCAACATGGTCAAAGGCAACATGGGGTAAAGTCATCATGGGTTAAAGGCAACATGGTTAAAGGCAACATGGTTAAAGGCAACATGGTTAAAAGCAACATGGTTAAAGGCAACATGGGGTAAAGTCATCATGGGTTAAAGGCAACATGGTTAAAGGCAACATGGTTAAAGGCAACATGGCATAAAGTCATTATGGGTTAAATGCAACATGGTTAAAAGCAACATGGTTTAAGGCAACATGGGGTAAAGGCAACATGGTTAAAGGCAACATGGTTAAAGGCAACATGGTTAAAGGCAACATGGTATAAAGTCATCATGGGTTAAATGCAACATGGTTAAAAGCAACATGGTTTAAGGCAACATGGGGTAAAGGCAACATGGTTAAAGGCAACATGGTTAAATGCAACATGGTTAAAGGCAACATGGGGTAAAGGCAACATGGTTAAAGGCAACATGGTTAAAGGCAACATGGTTAAAGGCAACATGGTTAAAGGCAACATGGTTAACGGCAACATGGTTAAAGGCAACATGGGGTAAAGGCAACATGGTTAAAGGCAACATGGTTAAAGGCAACATGGTTAAAGGCAACATGGTTAAAGGCAACATGGTTAACGGCAACATGGTTAAAGGCAACATGGGATAAAGGCAACATGGTTAAAGGCAACATGGGATAAAGGCAATGTGGTTAATGGCAACATGGTTAAAGGCAACATGGGGTAAAGGCAACATGGTTAAAGGCAATAAGGTTAAAGGCAACATGGTTAAAAGCAACATGGTTAAAGGCAACATGGCATAAAGTAATCATGGGTTAAATGCAACATGGTTAAAAGCAACATGGTTTAAGGCAACATGGGGTAAAGGCAACATGGTTAAAGGCAACATGGGGTAAAGGCAACATGGTTAAAGGCAACGTGGGGTAAAGGCAACATTGTTAAAGACAACACGGTTAAAGGCAACATGGTTAAAGGCAACATGGTTAAAGGCAACATGGTTAAAGGCAACATGGTTAACGGCAACATGGTTAAAGGCAACATGGGGTAAAGGCAACATGGTTAAAGGCAACATGGAGTAAAGGCAACATTGTTAAAGACAACACGGTTAAAGGCAACATGGTTAAAGGCAGCATGGGGTAAAGGCAACATGGTTAAAGGCAACATGGTTAAAGAAAACATGGTTAAAGGCAACATGGTTAAAGGCAACATGGGGTAAAGGCAACATTGTTAAAGACAACACGGTTAAAGGCAACATGGTTAAAGGCAACATGGTTAAAGGCAACATGGTTAAAGGCAACATGGGGTAAAGGCAACATGGTTAAAGGCAACGTGGTTAAAGGCAGCATGGTCAAAGGCAACATAGTTAAAGGCAACATGGGGTAAAGACAACATGGTTAAAGGCAACATGGTTAAAGGCAGCATGGTTAAAGACAACATGGGGTAAAGGCAAAATTGTTAAAGGCAACATGGTTAAGGGCAACATGGTTAAAGGCAACATGGATAAAGGCAACATGGTTAAAGGCAACATGGTCAAAGGCAACATGGGGTAAAGTCATCATGGGGTAAAGTCATCATGGGTTAAAGGCAACATGGTTAAAGGCAACATGGTTAAAGGCAACATGGCATAAAGTCATCATGGGTTAAATGCAACATGGTTAAAAGCAACATGGTTTAAGGCAACATGGGGTAAAGGCAACATGGTTAAAGGCAACATGGTTAAAGGCAACATGGTTAAAGGCAACATGGCATAAAGTCATCATGGGTTAAATGCAACATGGTTAAAAGCAACATGGTTTAAGGCAACATGGGGTAAAGGTAACATGGTTAAAGGCAACATGGTTAAATGCAACATGGTTAAAGGCAACATGGTTAAAGGCAACGTGGGGTAAAGGCAACATTGTTAAAGACAATACGGTTAAAGGCAACATGGGGTAAAGGCAACATGGTTAAAGGCAACATGGTTAAAGGCAACATGGTTAAAGGCAACATGGTTAACGGCAACATGGTTAAAGGTAACATGGTTAAAGGCAACATGGTTAAAGGCAACATGGGTAAAGGCAACATGGTTAAAGGCACAATGGGATAAAGGCAACATGAGGTAAAGGCAACATGGTTAAAGGCAACATGGTTAAAGGCAACGTGGTTAACGGCAACATGGTTAAAGGCAACATGGTTAAAGGCAACATGGGGTAAAGGCAATAAGGTTAAAGGCAACATGATTAACGGCAACATGGTTAAAGGCAACGTGGGATAAAGGCAACATGGTTAAAGGCAATAAGGTTAAAGGCAACATGGTTAACGGCAACATGGTTAAAGGCAACGTGGGATAAAGGCAACATGGTTAAAGGCAACATGGGATAAAGGCAACATGGTTAAAGGCAATAAGGTTAAAGGCAACATGGTTAAAAGCAACATGGTTAAAGGCAACATGGCATAAAGTCATCATGGGTTAAATGCAACATGGTTAAAAGCAACATGGTTTAAGGCAACATGGGGTAAAGGCAACATGGTTAACGGCAACATGGTTAACGGCAACATGGTTAAAGGCAACATGGGGTAAAGGCAACATGGTTAAAGGCAACATGGGGTAAAGGCAACATGGTTAAAGGCAACATGGTTAAAGGCAACATGGGGTAAAGGCAACATGGTTAAAGGCAACATGGTTAAAGGCAACATGGTTAAAGGCAACATGGGGTAAAGGCAACGTGGTTAAAGGCAACATGGTTAACGGCAACATGGTTAAAGGCAACATGGGGTAAAGGCAACATGGTTAAAGGCAACATGGTTAAATGCAACATGGGGTAAAGGCAACATGGGTAAAGGCAACATGGTTAAAGGCAACATGGGTACAGGCAACATGGTTAAAGGCAACATGGGGTAAAAGGAAACGTGGTTAAACGCAACATGGTTAAGGGCAACATGCTTAAAGGCAACATGGGGTAAAGTCATCATGGGTTAAAGGCAACATGGTTAAAGGCAACATGGTTAAAGGCAACATGGTTAAAGGCAACATGGTTAAAGGCAACATGGTTAAAGGCAACATGGTTAAAGGCAACATGGGGTAAAGGCAACGTGGTTAATGGCAACGTGATTAAAAGCAACATGGTTAAAGGCAACATGCTTAAAGGCAACATGGGTTAAAGGCAACATGGTTAAAAGCAACATGGTTAAAGGCAACATGGTTAAAAGCAACATGGTTAAAGGCAACATGGTTAAAAGCAACATGGTTAAAGGCAACATGGGGTAAAGGCAACATGGTTAAAGGCAACATGGTCAAAGGCAACATGGTTAAAGGCAACATGGGGTAAAGGCAACATGGTTAAAGGCAACATGGAGTAAAGGCAACATGGTTAAAGGCAACATGGTTAAAGGCAACATGGGGTAAAGGCAACATGGGTAAAGGCTACATGGGGTAAAGGCAACACGGGGTTAAGCTACATAACTCATATTAGAAACAAGACCATGTAGTATAACTACAGGGTGTTGCTGTGAGGTCTCAACGGGTCAGTCTACCCTCTGCTCCGGGAACATCATGTCATGGATCCCTAAGGTTTTCCAGATGCATTATAAGGCAGAATATCTCCATTTCCATGGATATGCTGTGTTTATGTTTGTGTCTGTGGATGTTAAGGCCAATTTGGAGTGACATATATGAGAAGCACATGAATCACAGAGTGACTGATACTCAGGGAGGCTCTATACAGCCAAGGCCAAAAATAGAACGTGGAAACGCGAGACAGAAAACATTCTACGCTTCTCATGTGGAATTCCGGTCTTTTGGCAGGAGGCTCTCAGTTATAAATTGTATTTTAAGCAAATGTTTATACGTGGCTTTTTTACGGCCATTAATCAATGTTTTTGTCATATCAGTTTGTCAGGGGGAGATGACACAGTTGGCCTCATCATAGAGAACTGTTCAGAGGCAATTTGTGACTTATACCACAGGTTTCCAGACCTAGCCATCGGCGTAGCCAAAAGCCAACCGCTCTAATACCAGTGGATTGGTCTCAGATGGAGCTAGCAAGGCAAAGACCAACATGTTCAGCCCAGAATAATTGCCTTATTTGGTCGATAAAAGGCCTGTACCTTGGATGCTGATCTGATGTTTATAAATCTGATTCCCACAACCGAGGGATCAGACTCACGCTGATTGATTTACTGATATTTAAGTAAGCATTCTCCGAACCCACCAGTTGGTTCAGATGGATTAATGTGCATCGTGTAGTATAATAGTATTGTTTTCTGGAAATAATGTATTTGCCATTAGCAATTCCCTAACATTAAGGGGGTTTCAGAGAGATACCAGCCCAAAATGACGGGACCACGGAATCGAAGGGTAAAACCCTTCAATGTGTACGTGTTTGTGTGTGCGTGATTACCGTGTGTGTGTGTGTATGTGTGCACATGTACTCAGATGAAGTAGATCACAGAGGTAATCACCCCTCACATGCCACTCTCTCTCCCTCCTAGATATGGCAGTCTGACTCTGAGCTTCCCAAGGCCCTTTACATCCACATGGTTTGGAGTAGGAAATGTCACTCCTGCTAATCATGAACCACATAAAGCAGGCAGCGAGCCCAGCTGACAGTACTGCAGGACAGACCCTGCTTATTACCACTCCTTGGGCGCTTTCGTTTGCCGTTTATTTGTATCGCCACGCCATCCTTTTACAGGCTCTTATTCAGGAGGTAAACAGCACCGATACGTCCTTAGATTATAGTCATTAGCTCAGCACAGTCACACACGCTCACTATTCATCAGAAAGGGGAGGAAAGAGGGACAGCTCCAAACAGATGAGTGTCAAATACTTTCCTTTGAATATCATCAAAGTGATGGCCGTGAGAGAAGTTGGAGTATTTTACTGCATGTCATTACCAGGTAAAAGGTCCAAATACTATGCTTTTTAACCTTGTAAATATTGTATAATTATGCTTGGTTATTTCAAATGGCTATAGAGACTATTACCCTATAGCCACCATCGGTTAAAAATAGACATATTACATTCTTAATTACCTACTTAATCACTGTAAACTGTTTCTCTAAATGTTTTCCTAATGACACTACTGAATAAAATGAAGAAACATGACTGAGCCCATACTTAGTGGTAACACATCTATTAAAAGCTACATGTGCACTGACTGAAAATATCTGCGTTATATACAATTGTGTCTTATTGACATTATCTTGCTTATTATTTGTAAATGGCAGAGAGTACTTACAGAACTCGCAGGTTCTTGATGCCAGAGAAGTCCACTTTAGAGATCCTGGTGATGTTATTCCTGTCCAAATCCCTGAGAGAAGGAGAGAGAGAGAGAGAGAGAGAGAGAGAGAGAGAGAGAGAGAGAGAGAGAGAGAGAGAGAGAGAGAGAGAGAGAGAGAGAGAGAGAGAGAGAGAGAGAGAGAGAGAGAGAGAGACAGAGAGAGAGAGAGAAGAAAGAAAGAAAGAAAGAAAGAAAGAAAGAAAGAAAGAGAAAGAAAGAAAGAAAGAAAGAAAGAGAAAGAAAGAAAGAAAGAGGTTAGAAGGATAATCACACATCATCATAATCCTGTTCAGTCTGTCAGTTCTCTCTCCAGACAGGTGACCATAGAGGATGGTATTGCTGAGGTTCCCTGCGCTGCAGGACTGCTCTGCCCCGGGCAGTGAGGTGGTGGTGGTGGTGGGTGTTGAAAGCTGGCGTCTGTCTGCCAGAGATTGTTAGTGCCACGCTGTGGAAGATTGCCCTGGAGATGTGGAGCAGAGCAGAGCAGGACCCCATCCTCTCTTCAGTCTCTCTATGCCCTGTGCCCTCTACCTAAGACGCTGGGGTACAAATCCTTAAATCTCAGACACTCCGTACCTGACTGGGCAAAGAGGGCCCCTCCAGGAGTCTGTGAGCAGCCCCACATTCTGCTGCTCAAACCTCAAACACACCAGGGCCTGCAGGTACTGTAAGATGCTAGGGTACTCACCTGTGTGTGTGTGTGTGTGTATGTGTGTGTGTGTGTGTGTGTGTGTGTGTGTGTGTGTGTGTGTGTGTGTGTGTGTGTGTGTGTGTGTGTGTGTGTGTGTGTGTGTGTGTGTGTGTGTGTGTGTGTGTGTGTGTGTGTGTGTCTGTGCGTGCGTCGTGCGTGTGTGTGTGCCTGCGTGCGTGTGTGTGTGCCTGCGTGCGTGTGCGTGTACGTGTACGTCCGTGTACGTGTGTATGTTTGCATAAGCCTGCCCCTAACTATGTCATTGTGTATTGTATACAGTCCATACTGACATATCTTGTTTCCAGACTGTTAATCTGTTTTAACTACTTATCAGAATGTATATATCTGTTTTAACTACTTATCAGAATTTATATATCTGTTTTAGCTACTTATCAGAATGTATATATCTGTTTTAACTACTTCTCAGAATGTTAATGTACATACAATATGGATTCTGACTTATTTCCTCTATATTTATTGGAATATTTCCACATTAATAAATTAGGGAAGAAAACATACACAGAGCCTGGTCTCCTGACGTTGGGCTCAGTGTGTGTCTCATAATATACATAAACATTTATAAATCTGATTTAAAGGCATATTGGATTTCTCTCACCCTCTCTCTCTCACCCTCTCTCTCTCTCTCTTTCTCTCTCTCACCCCTTTCTCTCACCCTCTCTTTCTCTCTCACATTCCCTTTCTCTCACCCTCTCTCCCTCTCTCACCCTCTCTCTCTCTCACCCTCTCTCTCACCCACTCTCTTTCTCACTCACCCTCTCTCTCTCGCTTTCTCTCTCTCACCCTCTCTCTTTCTCTCTCACCCTCTCTCTCTCTCACACTCTCTCTCACCCTCTCTCTTTCTCTCCCATCTTTTCTCTCTCACTCCCACACAACACTATCTCGCTCTTATTCTCTCTCCCCTCCTCTAACCCAGATTTCATACTCCCTTGCTCTCCAATCTCTCCTCTCTTATATCCATCCTTCACTGTTCCCAGTTACAGTTTGGGAAATGTGGGATTATAATCAGGAATTGCAACACAACGAAGTCAATTAAACCAGCTTCTATCATGCTCCTTTAAGTGCCAATGTGTGGGTCACAAATCTACAAGCCTGCTGGTCATTGTTTGTTTTTATTTGTGTGAGGGATAAGGTGGCAATCCAAAC
Source organism: Coregonus clupeaformis (assembly GCF_020615455.1). Lineage (NCBI taxonomy): Eukaryota > Metazoa > Chordata > Actinopteri > Salmoniformes > Salmonidae > Coregonus > Coregonus clupeaformis. The sequence continues at coordinate 24,011 of NW_025533684.1, read as the reverse complement.
AAGAGGCGTTCAGGGTCTCACAATGCCCCCCCTCCCCCCTGCCCAGGCCACTAAACCCACTCAAGGCCTTTAAACCACTGAACCAACTAGTCTGGGCCCGAAGCTGACAGACCGATTTACTTTACCTCGGGCTAAATCACTTAGAGTAGCACTTTATTGGTACACCGACCAACTCGACAGCAAAACACATTTATTATGGCCCAGGAACATTATGTTGCACAAATGACATACCAAAAGGCCCCCAAAGCCCATTCAAATCCATGCGAGAAAAAACATTTATTAAAACACAAACCGTCTCTCTCTCTTTTTCCAGCTAACGCTTCACTTCACAATGCGTTTCCTGCTGTAATCTCCTGTTATTTTCCTTAAAGCCAAAGTCGTCTGGTCTTCTACAGCAGATAGGTATGCTCCATTTCCTTCTCAAAGCCTCTGAACCATGTTTGGAATCTTAATTGAGTTCCTCCTCTGGAGCTCGGGACTATTTGACAAAGATTTTTTGTCAGTGGAAAGTTCAGCCATTCGCCGAGTATAATCTTCCACGCAATACTTCAGCATTGTCATTCAGTGCACCGGCTCCTGAGATAAAACCGAGCAGTAGTTAGACATGTATGTGCACGGCCATTTAGTTTGATAGAACATTATAATGTCTTTCATTTCCATTGTATAAGGATGAATGTGGACAGAACTCATTGAGCACATTGTTTCCCAATGCCCTTACATGACCGTATTACAGTGAACACTTGACAAGTCGAGAGACTGAAAAACAGCTTCTATCTCAAGGCCATCAGACTGTTAAATAGCCATCACTAGGACATTAGAGGCTGCTGCCTATAGGCATAGACTAGAAATCACTGGCCACTTTAAGAAATGGAACACTAGTCACTTTAATAATGTTTACAGATCTTGCATTACTCATCTCATATGTATATACTGTATTCTATACTATTCTACTGTATCTTAGTCCATGCCGCTCTGTCATTGCTCATCCATATATGTATATATTCTTAATTCCATTCCTTACTTAGATTTGTGTATATTGTGTATATGTTGTGAAATTGTTAGATATTACTTGTTAGATATTACTGCACTGTCGGAGCTAGGAAGCACAAGCATTTCGCTACACCCGCAATAACATCTACTAAACACGTTTATGTGACAAATAATATTTGATTTGATTTGATTTGAAGTCATTGTACATTTCCTAGTTAACATAGCAGACATGGTAGAGTTATCATGTTCATATTGGAATGTCTGTTTATAATGATTTATTTTCCTGTACAAATCTGCACATGCCATGGAATGATGGCAATGATCAAAAGTATTTCCAAACTACAAGACGTGAGACTTTTTGCAGCTGATGCAATGTTTTTCTAAGGCTCATATCAGGATATTGGTGGTTTCCAGGGTGGAATGTGGCCCATTGCTCCCTCCTTCCCTCCCTACCACAGTCCTCCCTTCTTTTCCAGAACATAACAGTGTGTTTTTCTGTTGGAACACTGCTTCATTGTGACAGATCAAATAGGGAGGTTAGTATGGTTACTATGGCTACCTATACGTAAAAATGTATGCACACATGACTGTAAGTCTCTTTGGATAAAAGCGTTTGCTAAATGGCATATTATTATTATTATATTATAGTATGGTTAGTATGGTTAGTATGGTTAGTATGGTTAGTATGGTTAATATGGTTAGTATGGTTAGAATGGTTAGTATGGTTAGTATGGTTAGAATGGTTAGAATGGTTAATATGGTTAGTATGGTTAGTATGGTTAGTATGGTTAGTATGGTTAGTATGGTTAGTATGGTTAGTATTGTTAGTATTGTTAGTATGGTTAGTATGGTTAGTATGGTTAGTATGGTTAGTATGGTTAGTAACCCAATCACAAGTCTGAGGAATCAAATATTCCCTGTCTGCCTTCATCTCCTCCACAAGGGTGTCGATGCAACACACACACAGGCGCACGGACACACACAAAGACACACATGACTGGACAACGATATCACTGGAAACCGATATCACTGGACACCGATATCACTGGACACCGAAATCACTGGGCACCGATATCACTGGACACCGATATCACTGGACACCGATATCACTGGACACCGATATCACTGGACACCGAAATCACTGGGCACCGATATCACTGGACACAGATATCATTGGACACAGATATCATTGGACACCGATATCACTGTAAACCGATATCACTGGACACCGATTTCACTGGACACCGATTTCACTGGACACCGATATCACTGGACACCGATATCACTGGACACCGATATCACTGGACACCGATATCACTGGACACAGATATCACTGGACACAGATATCACTGGACACCGATATCACTGGATACAGATATCACTGGACACAGATATCACTGGAAACCGATATCACTGCATTCTTAAGGTGACAAATCATCCCTAACAGCTATGTGGACAGTGCCCCTTCGAACACACTACCATAGACACCTACACAACATGTTTATAGGCAGAGTCAACAGATCACTTCAGCTTGGCAAACATCTTTAAACTAGAGGTAGTTAATGGTAATACAGTGCCTTGCAAAAGTATTTATCCCCCTTGGTGTTTTTCCTATTTTATTGCATTACAACCTGTAATTTAAATAGTTTTATTTGTATTTCATGTAATGAACATACACAAAATAGTCAAAATTGGTGAAGTAAATTGAAAAAAATAAATAACGGAAAAGTGGTCAGTGCATATTTATTCACCCCCTTTGCTATGAAGCCCCTAAATAAGATCTGGTGCAACCAATTACCTTCAAAAATAAAGTCCACCTGTGTACAATCTAAGTGTCACATGATCTGTCACATGATCTCAGTATATATACACCTGTTCTGAAAGGCCCCAGAGTCTGCAACATCACTAAACAAGGGGCAGCACCAAGCAAGCGGCACCATGAAGACCAAGGAGCTCTCCAAACAGGTCAGGGACAAAGTTGTGGAGAAGTACAGTGGGTTATAAAAAAATATCCGAAACTTTGAACATCCCACAGAGCACCATTAAATCCATTATTAAAAAATGGAAAGAATATGGCACCACATAACCACAAACCTGCCAAGAGAGGGCCACCCATCAAAACTCACGGACCAGGCAAGGAGGGCATTAATCAGAGAGGCAACAAAGAGACCATAGATAACCCTGAAGGAGCTGCAAAGCTCCACAGCGGAGATTGGAGTATCAGTCCATAGGTCCACAGAGCTGGGCTTTACGGAAGAGTGGCCAGAAAAAGCCATTGCTTAATGAAAAAAATAAGCAAACACGTTTGGTGTTTGCCAAAAGGCATGTGGGAGACTCCCCAAACATATGGAAGAAGGTACTCTGGTCAGATGAGACTAAAATTGAGCTTTCTGGCCATCAAGAAAAACGCAATGTCTAGCGCAAACCCAAAACCTCTCATCACCCCGAGAACACCATCCCCACAGTGAAGCATGGTGGTGGCAGCATCATGCTGTGGGGATGTTTTTCATCGGCAGGGATTGGGAAACTGGTCAGAATTGAAGGAATGATGGATGCCGCTAAATACAGGGAAATTCTTGAGGGAAACCTGTTTCAGTCTTCCAGAGATTTGAGACTGGGACAGAGGTTCACCTTCCAGCAGGACAATGACCCTAAGCATACTGCGAAAGCAACACTTGAGTGGTTTAAGGGGAAACATTTAAATGTATTGGAATGGCCTAGTCGAAGCCCAGACCGCAATCCAATTGAGAATCTGTGGTATGATTTAAAGATTGCTGTACACCAGCGGAACCCATCCAACTTGAAGGAGCTGGAGCAGTTTTGCCTTGAAGAATGGGCAAAAATCCCAGAGTCTAGATGTGCCAAGCTTATAGAGACATACCCCCAAGAGACTTGCAGCTGTAATTGCTGCAAAAGGTGTCTTTAAAAAGTATTGACTTTGGGGGGTGAATAGTTGTGCACGCTCAAGTTCTCTGTTTTTTTGTCTTCAAAGTGGTAGGCATGTTGTGTAAATCAAAGGATACAAACCCCCAAAAAATCAATTTTATTTCCAGGTTGAAAGGCAACAATGACTGCAAATGAACAACACTCTGAGCTACACTTTAAATACATTAAGTGAGGACACGCACACAAACAGACAGGCAAATATATATAACCAAGCAGTCATAACCCAAAGGGCAAAAACTAGTTGAATCAACATTGTTTCAACGTAATTTGTCAACGTATTGTGACGTGGAATCTATGTGGAAAATACATTGGATTTGAAAAAGGTAATCAACTGTTGTTTTAAGAGTGAAATGTCAACCACAGGATAAAAAATGAAAATATTTAACCTTTATTTAACCAGGTAAGCCAGTTGAGAACAAGTTCTCATTTACAAATGCGACCTGGCCAAGATAAAGCAAAGCAGTGCGATAAAAACAACAACACAGAGTTACATATGGGGTAAAACAAAACATAAAGTCAAAAATACCACAGAAAATATATATACAGTGTGTGCAAATGTAGCAAGTTATGGAGGTAAGGCAATAAATAGGCCATAGTGCAAAATAATTACAATTAGTATTAACACTGAAATGATAGATGTGCAAGATATGATGTGCAAATAGAGATACTGGGGTGCAAATGAGCAAAATAAATAACAATATGGGGATGAGGTAGTTGAGTGGGCTAAATTCAGAAGGGCTGTGTACAGGTGCAGTGATCGCTAAGGTGCTCTGACAACTGATGCTTAAAGTTAGTGAGGGAGATAAGTGTCTCCAGCTTCAGAGATTTTTGCAGTTCATTCCAGTCATTGGCAGCAGAGAACTGGAAGGAATGGTGGCCAAAGGAGGTGTTGGCTTTGGGGATGACCAATGAGATATACCTGCTGGAGCGCATACTACGGGTGGGTGTTGCTATGGTGACCAATGAGCTAAGATAAGGCGGAGATTTGCCTAGCAGTGATTTATAGATGGCCTGGAGCCAGTGGGTTTGGCGACGAATATGTAGTGAGGACCAGCCAACAAGAGCGTACAGGTCACAGTGGTGGGTAGTATATGGGGCTTTGGTGACAAAACGGATGGAACTGTGATAGACTACATCCAATTTGCTGAGTAGAGTGTTGGAGGCTATTTTGTAAATGACATCGCCGAAGTCAAGGATCGGTAGGATAGTCATTTTTACGAGGGCATGTTTGGCAGCATGAGTGAAGGAGGCTTTGTTGCGAAATAGGAAGCCGATTCTAGATTTCACTTTGGATTGGAGATGCTTAATGTGAGTCTGGAAGGAGAGTTTACAGTCTAACCAGACACCTAGATATTTGTAGTTGTCCACATACTCTAGGTCAGACCTGTCGAGAGTGATTCTAGTCGGGTGAGCGGGTGCTAGCAGCGTTCGATTGAAGAGCATGCATGTAGTTTTACTAGTGTTTAAGAGCAGTTGGAGGCTAAGGAAGGAGTGTTGTATGGCATTGAAGCTCGTTTGGAGGTTTGTTAACACAGGGTCCAATGAAGGGCCAGATGTATACAAAATGGTGTCGTCTGCGTAGAGGTGGATCTGAGAGTCACCAGCAGCAAGAGCGACATCATTGATATACACAGAGAAAAGAGTCGGCCCAAGAATTGAACCCTGTGGCACCCCCATAGAGACTGCCATAGGTCCAGACAACAGTCCCTCCGATTTGACACATTGAATGGGGCCATGTATCGTGAGATTTTGAGTGAAAACCTCCTACCATCAGCAAGGGCATTGAAGATGAAACGTGGCTGGGTCTTTCAGCATGACAATGATCCCAAACACACTGCCCGGGCAACGAAGGAGTGGCTTCGTAAGAAGCATTTCAAGGTCCTGGAGTGGCCTAGCCAGTCTCCAGTTCTCAACCCCATAGAAAATCTTTGGAGGGAGTTGAAAGTCCGTGTTGCCCAGCGACAGCCCCAAAACATCACTGCTCTAGAGGAGATCTGCATGGAGGAATGGGCCATAATACCAGCAACAGTGTGTGAAAACCTTGTGAAGACTTACAGAAAACGTTTGACCTGTGTCATTGCCAACAAAGGGTATATAACAAAGTATTGAGAAACTTTTGTTATTGATCAAATACTTATTTTCCACCATAATTTGCAAATAAATTCATTAAAAATCCTACAATGTGATTTTCAGGATTTTTTTTCCTCATTTTGTCTGTCATAGTTGACATGTACCTATGATGAAAATTACAGGCCTCTCTCATCTTTTTAAGTGGGAGAACTTGCACAATTGGTGGCTGACTAAATACTTTTTTTCCCCACTGTACCTGGTAGGTTCCTTGATAATTTGTGTGAGATTGAGGGTATCTAGTTTGGATTTTAGGATGGCCGGGGTGTTAAGCATATCCCAGTTTAGGTCACCAAGCAGTACGAACTCTGAGGATAGATGGGGGGCAATCAATTCACATATGGTGTCCAGGGCACAGCTGGGGGCTGAGGGGGGTCTGTAGCAAGCGGCAACAGTGAGAGACTTATTTCTTGAAAGGTGGATTTTTAGAAGTAGGAGCTCAAACTGTTTCGGCACAGACCTGGATAGTATGATAGAGCTCTGCAGGCTATCTCTACAGTAGATTGCAACTCCACCCCCCTTGGTAGTTCTATCTAGACGGAAAATGTTGTAGTTGGGGATGGACATTTCTGCGTTTTTGGTGGCCTTCCTAAGCCAGGATTCAGACACTGCTAGAACATCAGGGTTGGTGGAGTGTGCTAACGCAGTGAACAACTCAAACTTAGGAAGGAGGCTTCTGATGTTAACGTGCAGAAAACCAAGGCTTTTATGGTTACAGAAGTCAACAAATGATAACTCCTGGGAAGTAGGAGTGATACTGGGGGTTGCAGGGCCTTGGTTAGCCTCTACATTACCAGAGGAACAGAGGAGGACTAGAATAAGGATACGGCTAAAGGCTTTAAGAACTGGTCTTCTAGTGTGTTGGGTACAGAGAATAAAGGGGGCAGATTTCTGGGCGTTGTAGAATAGATTCAGGGCATTATGTACAGACAAGGATATGGAAGGATATGAGTACAGTTACAGTGGGGGAAAAAAGTATTTAGTCAGCCACCAATTGTGCAAGTTCTCCCACTTAAAAAGATGAGAGAGTCCTGTAATTTTCATCATAGGTACACGTCAACTATGACAGACAAAATGAGAATTTTTTTTCCAGAAAATCACATTGTAGGATTTTTTTATAAATTTATTTGCAGATTATGGTGGAAAATAAGTATTTGGTCAATAACAAAAGTTTCTCAATACTTTGTTATATACCCTTTGTTGGCAATGACACAGGTCAAACGTTTTCTGTAAGTCTTCACAAGGTTTTCACACACTGTTGCTGGTATTTTGGCCCATTCCTCCATGCAGATCTCCTCTAGAGCAGTGATGTTTTGGGGCTGTCGCTGGGCAACACGGACTTTCAACTCCCTCCAACGATTTTCTATGGGGTTGAGATCTGGAGACTGGCTAGGCCACTCCAGGACCTTGAAATGCTTCTTACGAAGCCACTCCTTCGTTGCCCGGGCGGTGTGTTTGGGATCATTGTCATGCTGAAAGACCCAGCCACGTTTCATCTTCAATGCCCTTGCTGATGGAAGGAGGTTTTCACTCAAAATCTCACGATACATGGCCCCATTCATTCTTTCCTTTACACGGATCAGTCGTCCTGGTCCCTTTGCAGAAAAACTGCCCCCAAAGCATGATGTTTCCACCCCCATGCTTCACAGTAGGTATGGTGTTCTTTGGATGCAACTCAGCATTCTTTGTCCTCCAAACACGACGAGTTGAGTTTTTACCAAAAAGTTCTATTTTGGTTTCATCTGACCATATGACATTCTCCCAATCCTCTTCTGGATCATCCAAATGCACTCTAGCAAACTTCAGACGGGCCTGGACATGTACTGGCTTAAGCAGGGGACACGTCTGGCACTGCAGGATTTGAGTCCCTGACGGCGTAGTGTGTTACTGATGGTAGGCTTTGTTACTTTGGTCCCAGCTCTCTGCAGGTCATTCACTAGGTCCCCGTGTGGTTCTGGGATTTTTGCTCACTGTTCTTGTGATCATTTTGACCCCACGGGGTGAGATCTTGCGTGGAGCCCCCAGATCGAGGGAGATTATCAGTGGTCTTGTATGTCTTCCATTTCCTAATAATTGCTCCCACAGTTGATTTCTTCAAACCAAGCTGCTTACCTATTGCAGATTCAGTCTTCCCAGCCTGGTGCAGGTCTACAATTTTGTTTCTGGTGTCCTTTGACAGCTCTTTGGTCTTGGCCATAGTGGAGTTTGGAGTGTGACTGTTTGAGGTTGTGGACAGGTGTCTTTTATACTGATAACAAGTTCAAACAGGTGCCATTAATACAGGTAACGAGTGGAGGACAGAGGAGCCTCTTAAAGAAGAAGTTACAGGTCTGTGAGAGCCAGAAATCGTGCTTGTTTGGTAGGTGACCAAATACTTATTTTCCACCATAATTTGCAAATAAATTCATTAAAAATCCTACAATGTGATTTTCTGGATTTTTTTCCTCAATTTGTCTGTCATAGTTGACATGTACATATGATGAAAATTACAGGCCTCTCTCATCTTTTTAAGTGGGAGAACTTGCACAATTGGTGGCTGACTAAATACTTTTTTTCCCCACTGTAATTCATCATTGTAACCAATTTTCAACATAGACAAACCTTAAGTTGGATTTGTACCTTTGAAACAACGTCAGATCTTCAATGCTTTATCCAATATTAAAAAACAATAGGCTGAGCAGCACCTCCTCCTGGAGAGTTGATCTATCTACAGTTATTCATTAGGTCTCCCATCCAGCCCTGCTAAGCTATGATATTTGTCACTACTACCAATGTGCTATCGTGAGAATGATTTTTGAGAGATCTCTTAATAACTAAATCTATTCACTGTTGGTATCGAAGTCATTCCAAAGTGTATCTCACGTGTGGCGCAGTGGTCTAAGGCACTGCATCGCAGTGCTAGCTGTGCCACTAGAGATCCTGGTTCGAAACCAGGCTCTGCTGTAGCCGGCCGCAACCGGGAGACCAATGGGGCGGCGCACAATTTGCCCAGCGTCGTCCAGGGTAGGGGAGGGAATTCACGGCAGGGAGGTAGCTCAGTTGGTAGAGCATGGCATTTGCAACGCCAGGGTTGTGGGTTTGATTCCCACGGGGTGCCAGTATGAAAATAAAAAAGAATAATGTGTGCACTAACTGTAAGTCGCTCTGGATAAGAGCGTCTGCTAAATGACGTAAAATCTAAATGTAGGTTTAACAGAGCTAATTAAATGTAAGCAAACTTTAATAGTCATATATCATCAATTATACTATTTAGGCCTATAGCATTTGCAAAGTCATCAACAGCTATTGGTTTAATTCAACCCAGGATTCAACAAAAAATTGAAAATACATATAGGCCTAGATTTTTGGTTGAGATGGAGACGTGAATCCAACATATCAATTATTAATTTGTAGACACTCTGGATATTGAATTGTTTCATCAACATTTAAAGGAGATGTATCTTCTGCTTGGATAGTTCCATCTGTGCCACTGACATAGTCTGGCTTTAATTCCAGTTTGTCTACAAATTAATAATTGCTATGTTGGATTCACATCTCCATCTCAACCAAAAATCTAAGTTAAACAATAGGACTAAATCAAATCAAACTTTAAATGCACTTTAAATAAAGTTCGATTTGATTTATTTTACTTTTTACTTTTTTTTTTAACCTTTATTTAACTAGGCAAGTCAGTTAAGAACAAATTCTTATTTACAATGATGGCCTACCCCTGCCAAACCCGGATGACTCTGGGCCAATTGTGCGCCGCCCAATTCTTTAACTTTGATTCTTGGTTGAGATGGAGACGTGATTCCAACATTTCAATTATTAATTTGTAGAGAAACTGGAATATGTTGACAACCAAACACAATTTAATATAACTTTTGCAAAACAGTAAATAGCCTATTAACGACAATATGATATGTTGGATTCACGTCCGCAACTTAACCAAAAATAAAGGTTAAAGAATAGGGTTAAGCCAGTGGCTCAGAGGAAACTCTCCTGCTTTATCAACAAAACACAATTCAATTATATTTTTCTAATACAGTAAATAGCCTAGTTAAGTTAATGCTTTCTTACAAACTAATGGAACAGTTTTTATTCAACCTTAAAATGAGTAACACATCCATGGAAGAATGTAGAGGTTACTATAAGTATAAATGTCTTCTTATGTAATCCTAGAAAGCATGCATGTTCAAGATAGAATGAAAGGTCGCAGGTCTTTGCATTGTAATTGCTGTAATAATCTGCGGAGAATCTTGAAAAGCAATGATCATGTCACACTCTGGCTCCAAGGACTGTGTGTTAGAGCCAGGGTGTATTTCATTTGGTGGTGTTGGGTTGGGTGAGTTTCATTTGTTTGTGTTTTTGGTGATTGGTTAATGACTCCCAATCGGAGGTAACGAGTGTCAGCTGTCGGCTCGTTATCTCTGATTGGGAGCCATATATATTCTGTGTGTTTTCTCCTGTGTTTTGTGGGTTATTGTTCCGTGTTCAGTCGTGTCACTGAGGACTTCATTATCGTCATTTGTTGTTTTGTCGTGGTTGCTTTATTAATAAAGTCATCATGTTCACTCCACGCGCTGCGTATTGGTCCGCTCCTTCCGACGATCGTGACAGAATAACCCACCATAAAGGAACCAGCAGCGCGTCCAGGAACAAAGGGTCTGGACATGGAAGGAACTGGTGGAAGGTAAAGGGTCCTGGACTTGGGAGGAGATCCTAGATGGTATGGATCGCCGACCATGGAACGAGACGGTGGAGAGGCGACGGCGAGAGGAGCAACGGCATCAGCAGGGCCATCATCGTCGGAAGGACTTGAGAGGCAACCCCAAGAAATTTTTGGGGGGCACATGGCTTGGGCGACGGAGCAGCAGGAGGCTGCCACAAGGCAGAGTCAGAGGGCTGCCAGGTTAAGGGGGGCTGACGGAGGCAGAGAAGGGACGGATTCAGTGGGCTACCAGGTCAAGGGGGCTACTGGGTAAAGCAGGGAAGGAAGGTGTTGAGGCACGGCGTGAGGTACTGGGGTGTGTAACCAGTTCGGTCCGGCCCGTTCCTAGTCCCGAGGTGCAGCCAGTAGTGTGTGTTCCCCGTGACGGTACGGCCTGTTCCGGTCCCTCGCACTAAGTGTAAGGTGCGCGTCGCCAGCCCGGGTTCGGCCTGTTCCTGCCATACGCACCAAGTATGCGTGTGCGCGTCGCCAGCTCAGCCCGGCCTGTTCCTACTCCACGCACCAGGGATACGGTGCGCCGCCAGCCCAGCCCGGCCTGTTCCTACTCCACGCACCAGGGATCGGTGCGCCGCCAGCCCAGCCCGGCCTGTTCCTACTCCACGCACCAGGGATACGGTGCGCCGCTAGCCCGGCCCGGCCTGTTCCGGCCACTCGCACCAGGGATACGGTGCGCGTCGCCAGCCCCGCCCGGCCTGTTCCTGCTCTCCGCACTAGGCGTGAGGTGAGTCCCCAGGGTCCAGCAGGCCCTGTTCCGGCTCCCCGCACTAGGGCGTTATGGGAGTCCCCAGGGTCCAGCATGCCCTGTTCCGACTCCCCGCACTAGCCCTGAGATGCGTGTCCTCAGCCCGGTACCTCAGTTCCGGCACCACGCATCAGGCCTACGGTGCGTCCCCTAGGGCCAAGCATGCCCTGTTGCTGCTTCCCGCACTAGCCCTGAGATGCGTGTCCTCAGCCCGGTACCTCCAGTTCCCGGCACCACGCATCAGGCCTACGGTGCGTCCCCCAGGGTCCAGCATGCCCTGTTGCTTCTCCCCGCACTAGCCCTGAGATCGTGTCCTCAGCCCGGTACCTCCTGTTCCGGCACCACGCACCAGGCCTACGATGCGCCTCAGACGGCCAGAGTCTGCCGTCTGCCCAACGGGGCCTGAACTGTCCGTCTGCCCAACGCCGTCTGAACTGCCCGTCTGCCCAACGCCGTCAGAGCCTTCCGCCAGACAGGATCAGCCAGAGCCGTCTGCCAGACAGGATCAGCCAGAGCCTTCTGCCAGACAGGATCAGCCAGAGCCTTCTGCCAGACAGGATCAGCCAGAGCCTTCTGCCAGACAGGATCAGCCAGATCCGTCAGTCGAGCCATGAGCAGCCAGATCCGTCCAGCCAGCCATGAGCAGCCAGATCCGTCAGCCAGCCATGAGCAGCCAGATCCGTCAGCCAGCCATGAGCCAGCCAGCCAGGATCCGCCATTTAGTCAGGTGCTGCCCCTTAGCTCGGTGTTGCTCCTTATCCTGGTGCTGTCCCTTATCCTGGTGCTGTCCCTTAGCCTGGTACTGCCCCTTAGTCCGGTACTGCCCCTTAGTCCGGTACTGCCCCGTAGTCCGGTACTGCCCTTAGTCCGATGCTGCCCCTTAGTCCGGTGTTGCCCCTTAGTCCAGGTGGGGTTAGTTGGAGGGTGGTCATTGGGAGGAGGCTACCGAAGCAGGTTGTGACTGCGGTGGGGTGGGGATCACGACCGGGGCCAGAGCCGCCACCGGGGACAGACGCCCACCCAGACCCTCCCCTAGACGGTATGCTGGTGCGCCCGGAGTGCGCACCTTTGAGGGGTACTGTCACACTCTGGCTCCAAGGACTGTGTGTTAGAGCCAGGGTGTATTTCATTTGGTGGTGTTGGGTTGGGTGAGTTTCATTTGTTTGTGTTTTTGGTGATTGGTTAATGACTCCCAATCGGAGGTAACGAGTGTCAGCTGTCGGCTCGTTATCTCTGATTGGGAGCCATATATATTCTGTGTGTTTTCTCCTGTGTTTTGTGGGTTATTGTTCCGTGTTCAGTCGTGTCACTGAGGACTTCATTATCGTCATTTGTTGTTTTGTCGTGGTTGCTTTATTAATAAAGTCATCATGTTCACTCCACGCGCTGCGTATTGGTCCGCTCCTTCCGACGATCGTGACAGATCACTTGCACTATGTACTTTAATGTAATCTCAACAGCACTCTAGGTCATTTGGTTGTGCTATTAGATGAAGCACAGTGATAACATATTCAGTTGTTGTATAAATACAAAATATCTGACATTGTATTCCTATTTGAACTTTGTTGTGCTTTTCAATGGTTGAAAGTGCAGATTACACATTTAGATTACAACTAAACCAAAAATCAGACGTTGTTTTTCCATTGGAATTTGGTTGCGCTTTTAGATGGTTGAACGCATAATGATAACACATTGTGAATTCAACAAACTTCTTGCTGTCTTTTTGAGTGTGTGAATGAAGGTTGAAATTTAATTGATCAATGTCTCAACCAAATATTACCCACATTTCCACATTGAAATGACATGGGAATATCAATTTTGTACTTCCTAACATATGCCACATCACATTTCAGATTAAGTACTGCTCTGTATCAGCAACCTTAACAGACACCACTTTATCACTGGCCTTAGGATGACTCATGGAATGCATCACCATTCGCTGAGTGAATAAAGATGACCAAAGTGAAGATGACAGCAACATTCTGTGCTGTTTTCTATTGTTTATGAGGCAGAGTGAGCGGATAGGCTACATCTCACTGGGACTTTTGTTTTCTAAATATTTTAATTACCGGATGAGTTCCCAGTTTAAGGACACCCACTTCAGACTAAGCAGAACTGACAAGAATATTTCATATTTTCTCCAGCCGCGTCTGTTTACTTCAAGATTGTTTATTTTCAAAGGGCTGACAGGCAGACAGGCAGGCAGACAGGCAGACAGGCAGACAGGCAGGCAGGCAGACAGGCAGACAGGCAGACAGGCAGACAGCTGGATCATCCTAGCGTACCTTAGTCAGCTGGATCGTCCTTAATCAAATCAAATCAAATTGTATTTGTCACATGCTTCGTAAACAACAGGAGTAGACTAACTTACTTATGGGCCCTTCCCAACAATGCAGAGAGAAAGAAAATAGAGAAATAATAGAAAAGTAATAACACATAATAATACCCAGCATACCTCAGTCAGTGTTTGCAGTCCAGTCCAGACCAGTACAGTCCATACATGACTCCTTAGATTACATCTGTACAGTAGACTTCAGAGGTGACAGGGGAACTTTTAACTCTTCTGTGTGAAACTCAATCTGACAGGCCTCCCAGGACTCATTTCAGGCAAATTGCTCCTGAGCCGTCCAGGGCTTGAGGTGCTGGAGATGCAGAGCCTCATGCAAACCAAGAAAAATGGAAGAAGACTAGTAGGAAGAGAATCAAGCAGCCAGGATACAAACACAGGAAACGAATGAGGAGCACTGGCAGAGATATAAACGAACGGGGACAGTGATAAAACACACAACTAAATCACAAGCTTCTGTTGTGAACACTGATAAAGTTACTAACGAGTAAGGTGAGCAGTTTAACCAGACTCCCAGCGTTACAGTATAAAGCTAAATAGATTTTTGTTAAAGCTCAGGGCTGCTCATGGTCTACTGATCTGAAGCATCATTCATCATGAAACACAATCAAAAGGAGCTTCATATGTTACTACCTGGACATCCTGCCTCTCTAAGGGAATATTAACCCACATACAGTCACTCTCCCAGCAACATCCTGATCAGCTCAGTACATGCAGTGATTCCTGGCTCCATACATTGTTTACTGGGTTGCTAGTGGCAACGTAGTGTTTGGGGCCCTTGCGCATCAGTGACAAAGGCACCAAAACATGCAGAGAGTTATCCATATTTGTTAGATTGGGATAAACACTTTGTCACCTCCAGCTAAATTCAGCGAGAGCTGAGAATATAAAGGATGGTCTGATGGGACAAAGCAAAGGGCCTTGATCTGTTGCTTTGGTAACAGAACCCCAACAACAAAAGACAGGTCCTTGTTAACCTAAAATGGCCCCAGGTTGACAGACTCTTAGAGACTATCAAAACCAGTCTTGCATTAAAGCATGACACACACTTGGACGAGTTATGAACTTCTGTGTTCCTACATTTTGGACTAACCTCTTCAAGGACACATTCATGACTTGGACCACTTTCTCTCTCCACTTAACTTTGCAACAAAAAGTCTGCTCCCCTCTCTCCCTAACTCACTCTCTCTCTCTCTCTCTCTCTCTCTCTCTCTCTCTCTCTCTCTCTCTCTCTCTCTCTCTCTCTCTCTCTCTCTCTCTCTCTCTCTCTCTCTCTCTCTCTCTCTCTCTCTCTCTCTCTCTTGCCCTCTCTCCTTCTCTCTCTCTCTCCTCCCGCCCTCTCTGCCAGCTTTGGCCATTGAAGTGCTGGCTGAAATAAAAGCACCTCCAAATATTTTCCACAGGTGATTTTTTTAGAAGGTGGGCGGCTGATATTTCCCCAGAAGGCTGACGTTAGCTGTGCCCGCTGGCAGTGCCAGCTGCAGCCTGCCAGCCAGTTAAAGTCATTATCAGACAGTTCAACTGGTCAACCAAGACACCAACTCTAGAACATTCACATACTGACCCTCATGTCCTACAAAGACCTACTACAAGACAAACTCAAGTTAAGCTGAAGCTCGTTTCACCACTTAGGCAATGGATTTGGAATGTAGCAGCATGTAGTGGTGACTTTGTACTGTAGGCTACAAATGATCTAGGATAATTTCATCCTCTGTGTGAGTGTAATATGGAGTTAATTAGCAGTGTAATTGGGATGATGGATGGGTTAAGTGTTGGTAACCGCATACACATTGTTCTCAGCTGACAGCCTCCCACCCACCCTGAGAGGGCTGGTGGACCGTGGGTGTGGCTGGGCTGTAGTTCGTCCATCACGGCCCCAGCAGCATCAGCGTGATAAGAGCCAGGAGCATGCTCAACAAACACACCAGCAGCCTACAAAGTTCCACATTGTTCCCAAAGAGTGAAGTCTGCGGAAAGCTGGGGAACTGTGAAAACTCCACTGTAGAGATGCTGGCATTCTTTACAAAAATATGAATGAGAGAGGCAGAAAGAGCAAAAGTGTGTGTGTGTGTGTGTGTGTGTGTGTGTGTGTGTGTGTGTGTGTGTGTGTGTGTGTGTGTGTGTGTGTGTGTGTGTGTGTGTGTGTGCTTGCCAGAGAGAAAGAGTGAAAAGAAAGAAAGCAGCATGGGGCAATGGCTCAGCCATTAGAGCTACATCAACACTCCAAGGTGTTCTGGGAACTCTAGCAGGGTGTGAATTGCACCCCAGAGAAGAGGTGCCTGTTCCACCTTGGCCACCATCATGAAGCCCTCACAATCCTTCTTGCTCAAACAAGATGCAAATGTGATCTCAAGTGGCCCTGAGTCATGACAGAACCAAATTGATTGGGCTTCTACTTTGCTATTCTATAGGAGCTGGGCTGGCATTTCCCCTTGGGAAGCAGGAATTTTCAACAGACAGGTTTCCTGCTTTTATTACGTTAACACTCAAACATTTCCCATCAAAACAACTTTTTACTTAAAAAGATAGGAACAAGGCTTATTGCTGCCTCCTATCCACAACTCCTGTCACATGTTGCATGTTAAAAGAACTTGACTGGCAACTAAATAAAGAAAAGATCAACACAACGATATTATAACCGCGATCAATAATAGACAGTACTGTGCAGCCGTTTTCATTGACCTGGCCAAGGCTTTCGACTCTGTCAACCACCGCATTCTTATTGGCAGACTAAATAGCCTTGGTTTCTCAAATGACTGCCTCGCCTGGTTCACCAACTACTTCTCAGATAGAGTTCAATGTGTCAAATCGGAGGGCCTGTTGTCTGGACCTATGGCAGTCTCTATGGGGGTGCCACAGGGTTCAATTCTTGGGCCGACTCTTTTCTCTGTGTATATCAATGACGTCGCTCTTGCTGCTGGTGACTCTCAGATCCACCTCTACGCAGACGACACCATTTTGTATACATCTGGCCCTTCATTGGACACTGTGTTAACAAACCTCCAAACGAGCTTCAATTCCATACAACACTCCTTCAGTAGCCTCCAACTGCTCTTAAACACTAGTAAAACTAAATGCA
This sequence comes from Coregonus clupeaformis, assembly GCF_020615455.1. Taxonomy (NCBI): domain Eukaryota; kingdom Metazoa; phylum Chordata; class Actinopteri; order Salmoniformes; family Salmonidae; genus Coregonus; species Coregonus clupeaformis. The sequence goes on along the minus strand of NW_025533684.1, from coordinate 7,069 downwards.
TGCTCTTCAACCGACCGCTGCTTGCACCCGCCCACCCGACTAGAATCACTACTCTCGACGGGTCTGACCTAGAGTATGTGGACAACTACAAATATCTAGGTGTCTGGTTAGACTGTAAACTCTCCTTCCAGACTCACATTAAGAATCTCCAATCCAAAGTTAAATCTAGAATCGGTTTCCTATTTCGCAACAAAGCCCCTCCTTCACTCATGCTGCCAAACATGCCCTCGTAAAACTGACTATCCTACCGATCCTTGACTTCGGCGATGTCATTTACAAAATAGCCTCCAACACTCTACTCAGCAAATTGGATGTAGTCTATCACAGTGCCATCCGTTTTGTCTCCAAAGACCCATATAATACCCACCACTGTGACCTGTACGCTCTTGTTGGCTGGTCCTCACTACATATTCGTCGCCAAACCCACTGGCTACAGGCCATCTATAAATCACTGCTAGGCAAATCCCCGCCTTATCTTAGCTCATTGGTCACCATAGCAACACCCACCCGTAGTCTGCGCTCCAGCGGGGTATATCTCACTGGTCATCCCCCAAAGCCAACACCTCCTTTGGCCGCAATTCCTTCCAGTTCTCTGCTGCCAATGACTGGAACAAATTGCAAAAATCTCTGAAGCTGGAGACACTTATCTCCCTCACTAACTTTAAGCATCAGTTGTCAGAGCACCTCCGATCACTGCACCTGTACACAGCCCATCTGAAATTAGCCCGCCCAACTACCTCATCCCTATATTGTTATTTATTTTGCTCATTTGTACCCCAGTATCTCTATTTGCACATCATCTCTTGCACATCTATCATTCCAGTGTTAATACTAATTGTAATTATTTTGCACTATAGCCTATTTTATTGCCTTACCTCCATAACTTGCTAAATTTGCACACACTGTATATTATATGTATTTCTGTTGTATTTTTGACTTTGTTTTGTTTTACCCCATATGTAACTCTGTGTTGTTGTTTTTATCGCACTGCTTTGCTTTATCTTGGCCAGGTCGCAGTTGTAAATGAGAACTTGTTCTCAACTGGTTTACCTGGTTAAATAAAGGTGAAATAAATAAATAAATAAAAACTTTTTCCTAAAGGGACCCACAATCCCACTTGGTATTATCATTTATTTTCTCTCAGTGTAAAATGTTTTGGGATCGCTCTCTCAAATTCAACAGGTCTTAGGTCAAGTAGCCTCTAGCTAATGCAAACACGCTTTGCTTTCATACCAATTCCAAGCAAAAATTATTGTGTTTGTTGTTGCAGTGCCTCAACTGTTTTGTATCCCCTGAGGTCCTTAAGCTTCGTAGTTATGCTTGATAATAGGTTCCATCTCCTAGGATCACCAGAGGTGGAAACATTGCATTTTCAGGGATTGCAGGACACACTTCTCCATTGGAATGGAATTTCATGCTAAGTTCTCAGGTTAATGTGGCTGAGGCTGCCAAGTCCTCTCGGTTAATGTGGCTGCGCTCTAAATCCTCAGGTTAATGTGGCTGAGGCTGCTAAGTCCTCAGGTTAATGTGGCTGCGCTGCTAAATCCTCAGGTTAATGTGGCTGTGGCTGCTAAATCCTCAGGTTAATGGCTGAGGCTGACTGGACTGGACAGAAAGTACAGGTTACACCCACAGGTCAGACTACTGGCACATTTCATAAAAAGTGCCATTGCACACTGACACACTCATACAATGACAAGCCGAGGCACATCTAATATATTAACAATAGTTTACAGTTTGCAGTTTTATTGTCACAAGCACAAATACAGTGACAGGCTTAACTAGTAAGCTCTACCAACAGTGAAGTAATCAATATAAAAATAGTATAACTAATTAAAATAGAGTAACTAATTCAACATAAGGTATATAATAAAGAAAACAGGAGAAATAGGAAATAAGAGAGGAAGCAGGTAGCTTAGTGGTTAAGAGCGTAGTGCCAGTAACCGAAAGGTCGCTGGTTCTAATCCCTGAGCCGACTAGGTGAAAATCTGTGGATGTGCTTGTGAGCAAGGCACTTAAACTCTAATTGTTCCTATAAGTCGCTCTGGATAAGAGCGTCTGCTAAAAAGACTAAAATGTAAATGAAGCTATATACAGTGAGCTATATAAAGGGTCAGCTATATACAGGGTCAGCTAGCTACAGAGAGCTATATACACTATCAGCTAGCTACAGGGAGCTATATGCAGGGTCAGCTATATAGAGGGAGCTATTTACAGGGTCAGCTATATACAGGGTCAGCTACAGTGGTGTGAAAAAGTGTTTGCCCCCTTCCTGATTCTGATTTGTTAAATGTTTGTCACACTTAAATGTTTCAGATCATCAAACACATTTAAATATTAGTCAAAGATAACACAAGTAAACACAAAATGTAGTTTTGAAATGAAGGTTGTTATTATTAAGGGAAAACAAAATCCAAAACCTACATGGCACTGTGTGAAAAGTGTTTCCCCTGTTATAACACAATCAACTGTGGTTATCACACCTGAGTTCAATTCCTCTAGCCACACCCAGGCCTGATTACTGCCACACCTGTTCTCAATCAAGGAATCACTTAAATAGGACCTGCCTGACAAAGTGAAGTAGACCAAAAGCTAGACATCATGCCGAGATCCAAAGAAATTCAGGAACAAATGAGAAAGAAAGTAATTGAGATCCATCAGTCTGGAAAAGGTTATAAAGCCATTTCTAAAGCTTTGGGTCTCCAGAGAACCACAATGAGAGCCATTATCCACAAATGGCGAAAACATGGAACAGTGGTGAACACTTCCCAGGAGTGGCCGGCCGACCAAAATTACCCCAAGAGCGCAGCAACGACTCATCCAAGAGGTCACAAAAGACCCCACAACAACATCCAAAGAGCTGCAGGCCCTCACTTGCCTCAGTTAAGGTCAGTGTTCAGACTCCACCATAAGAAAGAGACTGGGCAAAATTGGCCTGCATGGCAGAGTTCCAAGACGAAAACCACTGCTGAGCAAAAAGAACATTAAGGCTCGTCTCATTTTTGCCAGAAAACATCTTGATGATCCCCAAGACCTTTGGGAAAATACTTGTGGACTGGACGAACAAAAGTTGAATTTTTGGAAGGTATGTGTCAATTACATCTGGCGTAAAAGTAACACCGCATTTCAGAAAAAAACATCATACCAACAGTAAAATATGGTGGTGGTAGTGTGATGGTCTGGGCCTGTTTTGTGCTTCAGGACCTGGAATAAATGGATAAATGGAACCATGAATTCTGCTGTCTACCAAAAAATCCTGAAGGAGAATGTCCGCCATTGTGTTCGTGACTTGGAATTTGGGTTGCAGCAGGACAATGATCCAAAACACACCAGCAAGATCCAACCTCTGAATGGCTGAAGAAAAACTAAATGAAGACATTGGAGTGGCCGAGACAAAGTCCTGACCTGAATCGCTATTGAGATGCTGTGGCATGACCTCAAAAAGGCAGTTCAAGTGCTCGAAAACCCTCCAATGTGGCTGAATTACAACAATTCTGCAAAGACGAGCGGCCAAAATTCCTCCACGGCGCTGTAAAAGACTCATTGCAAGTTATCGCAAACGCTTGATTGCAGCTTGTTGCTGCTACGGTGGCCCAACCAGTTATGGGTTGTAGGTGGCAATCTCTTTTTCACGGGGCCAGTGTGGGTTTGGATTTTTTTTCCTAATAATAACAACATTCATCAAAACGGCATTTTGTATTTACTTGTGTTATCTTTTTGACTAATATTTAAATTTGTTTGATGATCTGAAACACTTAAGTGCGACAATCATGCAAACAAATAAGAAAATCAGGAAGGGGGCAAACACTTTTTTCACACCACTGTATAAGCGTCAACGAGATACAGGGTCAGCTATATACAGGTCAGCTACAGACAGGGGAAGCTATATAAGGGTCAGCTATAACAGGGTCACAAATGGGCACAGGGAGCTATTTACAGGTCAGCTATATACGTCAGCTTTACAGGTCAGCGTATACGGGGAGTTATATACACGGAGCTATATACAGGGTCAGATTTATACGGGGAGCTGATATACAGGGAGATATATAGAGGGAGATATATACAGAGTCAGCTATATACAGGGTCAACTATATATGGTCAGCTATATACAGGGAGCTATATATCAAGGCTTCAGCTATATACAGGAGCTATATACAGGGCGCTACATACAGGGAGCTATATACAGGGTCAGCTAAACAGGTCAGCTATAAACAGGTCAGCTACAGTGCCCAGAAAGTGACTCAGACCCCTTGACTATTTCACACATTTTGTTAGGTTACAGCCTTAGTCTAAAATTGATTAAAATGTAATTTTTTTCTTCTCAATCTACACACAACTCCCCATATGCCAAAGAAAACAGGTTTTAATAAATGTTTGAGTAAATATTAAAAATAGAAAAACAAAGATATCACATACTTACATAAGTATTCAGACCTTTACTCAGTACTTTGGTGAAGCACCTTTGGCAGAGATTACAGCCTCAAGCCTTTTTTTGGGTATGATGCTAGTAAGCTTTGGCACACCTGTATTTGGGGAGTTTCTCTCATTTTTTGCAGATCCCTAAGCTCTCTCAGGTTGGATGGGGGTGCGTTGCTGGCAATCAGCTATTTTTAGGTCTCTCCAGAGATGATTCGATCGGGTTTAAGTCCGGGCTCTGGCATGGGCCTCAAGACATTCGGAGACTTGTCCCGAGCCTTTGCTGGCTGAGTCTAGGATGTGACTATAGTGAACTCGCCCCAGTCAGAGGTCCTGAGCGCTCTGGAGCAGGTTTTCATCAAGGATCTCTGTACTTTGTTCCGCTGATTTTGCCTCGGTCCTGTCTAGTCTCCCTGCCGCAGAAAAACACCCACACAGCATGATGCTGCTCACCACCGTGCTTCACCGTAGGGGATGGTGCTAGGTTTCCTGCAGACGTGACACTTGGCATTCAGTGCGAAAGAGTTTCATCTTCCTCTCATCAGACCAGAGAATCTTGTTTCTCATGGTCTGAGAGTCCCTCAGGTAAGCTCTTTTGGCAAACTCCAAGCTGGCTGTCATGTGCCTTTTACTGAGCAGTGAGCTTCGTTGGCCATACCAAAAGGCCTGATTAGTGGACTGCTGCAGAGATGGTTGTCCTCTGAGGTTCTCCCATCTCTCAGAGGAATTTCGAGCACTGTCAGAGTGACCATTGGGCTTTGGTCACCTCCTTGACCAAGGCCCATCTCCCGATTGCTCAGTTTGGCCGAGGGGCGCACTCTAGGAAGAGTTTGGTGGTTCCAAACTTCTTCCATTTAAGAATGATGAGGAGGCCACTTGTGTTCTTGGGGACCTTCAATGCTGCAAACATTTTTTGGTACCCTTCCCAGATCTGTCCTCGACACAACTTCTCTGTTAGAGCTCTACGGACAATTCCTTTGACCTATAGCTTGGTTTTTTTGCTACATGCATTTAACCGTGGGACTTATTAGACAAGTGTCCCTTTTCCAAATTATGTCCAATCAATTGAATCTACTATAGGTGGACTCCAATCAAGCTGTAGAAACATCTCAAGGATAGATTATGGAAACAAGATGCTCCTGAGCTCACTTTTTGAGTATTATAGCAGAGTTGGTCTGAATACTTATGTAAATGTGATATTTCGGTTTTTATATTTAATACATTTGCAAACATTTCTAAACACCTGTATTCGCTTTGTCATTATGGGGTATTGTGAGCAGATTGATGAGGATATTTTTTAAAATCAATTTTTGAATAAGGCTGTAATGTAACAAAATGTAGAAAATAAACAGGGTCATACAGGGTCAGCTTATACAGGGTCAGCTACAGTGGGGGAAAAAAGTATTTAGTCAGCCACCACTGTGCAAGTTCTCCCACTTAAAAAGATGAGAGGGCCTGTACTTTTCATCATAAAGGTACACGCCAACTATGACAGACAAATTGAGATTTTTTTTTCTCCAGAAAAATTACATTGTAGGGTTTTTTATGATTATTTTATTTGTAAATTATGGTGGAAAATAAGTATTTGGTGACCTACAAACAAGCAAGATTTCTGGTTCTACAGACCTGTAACTTCTTTTTTAAGAGGCTCCTCTGTCCTCCACTTGCTATGCCTGTATTAATGGCACCTGTTTGAACTTGTTATCAGTATAAAAGACACCTGTCCACAACCTCAAACAGTCACACTCCAAACTCCACTAAGTGGCCAAGACCAAAGAGCTGCCAAAGGACACCAGAAAACAAAATTGTAGACCTGCACCAGGCGGGGGCTGAATCTGCAATAGGTAAGCAGCAGTTGGTTTGAAGAAATCAACTGTGGGAGCAATTATTAGGAAATGGAAGACATACAAGACCACTGTGATAATCTCCCCTTGATCTGGGGCTCCATGCAAGATCTCACCCCTGGGGTCAAATTATCACAAGAACGGTGAGCAAAAATCACAGAACCACACGGGGGGACCTAGTGAATGACCTGCAGAGAGCTGGGACCAGAGTAACAAAGCCTACCATCAGTAACACACTATGCCGCCAGGACTCAAATCCCTGCAGTGCCAGACATGTCCCCCTGCTTAAGCCAGTACATGTCCAGGCCCGTCTGAAGTTTGCTAGAGTGCATTTGGATGATCCAGAAGAGGATTGGGAGAATGTCATATGGTCAGATGAAACCAAAATAGAACTTTTTGGTAAAAACTCAACTCGGCCGTTTGGAGGACAAAGAATGCTGAGTTGCATCCAAAGAACACCATACCTACTGTAAGCATGGGGGTGGAAACATCATGCTTTGGGGCAGTTTTTTTCGCAAAGGGACCAGGACGACTGATGTAAAGGAAAGAATGAATGGGGCCATGTATCGTGAGATTTGAGTGAAAACCTCCTTCCATCAGCAAGGGTATTGAAGATGAAACGTGGCTGGGTCTTTCAGCATGACAATGATCCCAAACACCCGCCCGGGCAATGAAGGAGTGGCTTCAGCAAGAAGCATTTCAAGGTCCTGGAGTGGCCTAGCCAGTCTCCAGATCTCAACCCCATAGAAAAATCTTTTGGAGGGAGTTGAAAGTCTGTGTTGCTCCAGGCCGACAGCCCCAAAACATCA